>NC_057806.1:221087202-221093008 GCF_018294505.1 Triticum aestivum
GCGAGGTTGGGAGTACATGATTGTCGGGAGCGGTGGCAGACCATCAAATGGAGATGCTTGATAAAGAATGGTACCCAAAAGGTTATAAGGTCCATGTAGAAAAGGTGGTCGGTCAAATAAAAAGAGTGCACACATACGATTGTTCAAGGGTTTGGACAATGAAAAATAAATGTTCCCATGTCATTATAACAAGAGGGACAGATAGAGAGACGGGCGGGGTAAAAGGTGGCCTGTAAAAAAAGAGTCTACACATACAATCGTGTAAAGTTCGGCAATGAAAAATAAAGGTTCTCGTGTCATTATACTGATAGCAAGAGATAGATAGATTGGGAAGGATGGGATAAAAAAATTTCCAGTCAAATAAAAGGTGTGCGCACATATGATTTTGCAAGGTTTGGGCAATGAAAAATAAAGTTTCTCGTGTCAATATACTGAGAGGAGGAGATAGATAGATAGAGAGGGATGTGATAAAAGGTGCCTGATCAAATAAAAAGAGTGTACACATACAATTGTGCAAGGTTTGGAAAATGAAAATTAAAGGTTCCAGTTGGAGTAAGATTAGGTTTAAACAACCCGCAAAAAAAGAATAGGTTTAAACAGCGATCAAGCTTGTCGTGTAATTAGACTAGGAAAGTGCTCCGTGTGAATTGGTCTTGTGGGTCGGTTGGGCCGGCTGTGTGTATATTTCTCCTACAAACCTTGCTATGCTACAAGCCTCTGCGTCTTTCGATCTGGCTCAAATGATTTATCTCACCGGCGTTTTTTCACTCTGCTCTACAAATGTTGGGCACGACTACAAAGACATCTCCATCTTCACATTCTTGCACAGCTGCACTACAGAAGGCCCGTGCCCTGGAGAAGGGCTGGGTAGTAGTGCTACATTGGATGACCTTGGTTTTGTCCCTAGTGTATGTGCTGCGTCTGACAAGCATGACATGGAGTACTTTCTACAGTGTGCATGAAACCGCGTTGTTCATAAGCTGAGTTAATGAATCAAAGCTTACCTAGCAGTGCTAGCCTTTGACTTCTGTTTGATACCGAAGAAAGGTCCGCATATAAAAACTGCTCAGTTAGTAAAACCCTAGGCTTATTATAGTTCATGCACGCAATTTTTTTAACAGCAGATCATGCACATACTTAGTTGCAGCGTAATTGCTCCAGTTCAGCAATCTTATGTGACGGCTTAGTGCCTTTGTCATGGTTTTGCATCCTATAGTTTTTTTAGAGAAACATCCTATAGTTTCTATGTGGAAGTAGTATAACACTGAATGGATGAACCGTTTTAGTGTTATGAAGCGACGCGTCGCTCCTCTCAGGGTGATTCGGAAGGCGACGAACCCAAGTCTGTCGCGTTCCCCTCCCCTGGTCCTCCCACCCTTGCGGCATAATTGATGGGAAAATCATAGTAGTACAACATCAGCATGAATCAATAGAACTAGAACCAAAACAAAAAATAAAAAAATAAAACACAACAATAAGGAAGAGCTTAATCCACTATGTTGTGTCAATGCAGAGATCCTCATCTCCATTCCAGCTAATCCATGCAGCACACACAACTCATGCAGATGGGGAGGTAGCTTTTTTGCGGGGGCAGAGAGGGAGGTAGCTTTTTTGGCGGGGGCAGAGAGGGAGGTAGCTAATCCATGCAGCACACTTAGCTAATGCACACACCGTCAATTTACTTCAGTGCTAGTAGCTGGAGGCACGGCTCTCTGACCCTGACAATTCATAAACCATAGAACCAGTTATTTAATAAAAAGGATTAGAACTGTGATGGGAGAGGAAATAAATCATCGATACGAACGGGCACCCAAATTTGAACCATGAACCATGTAGGATGGAGAGTAAAGAAAAATCATCCATCTAGCTAGGTACAGAACTGCATACATAGGTGCACATGGAAAAAAACTAAAAGGGGAGGGGGGCACGGGTCTGCTCGTTGGCGGCGGCGTGGGTGCACAGCTCCCTGATCTCCTTCCACTAGCCGATTAAGGTGGAATCGATGGAGGAGGAGAGGATGAAGAAGCGGACCTTGTGGGCGAAGCTAGCGATGGCCAGGAGGATGCGCTGGACGTGCTCCTCCGTCTCCGCCGTCGGCCGTTTCCTCCCCGTCCATCCCGCGGTCGCGCTCGCAGATCGGATGATCCTCGTAGGCAAGGCCGCCACGGCCGCAGCTACGGTCCTTGGACGCTAGCTCGATGGGGCAGTAGTGAAGGGAGAGAGGTGGGGCGGTGAGGAGACGCGATGGTGGACAGTCGTTCCATGGGAGGAGCGAGGGGAGAGCCCGAGTCAGATTTGGATCAAGGTGGGGGAGAGAAAAAATGAGGGGCCAAGAGAGACGGGGGTATGTTCGGGGCAATTTTGATATGAGAGAAAAAAAGACATGAACTATTTCTGGGCTAGGCCACCGTCAGTGAGTTGGAACCCTTCGTGGGCAGAGAACCGTTGCGCGTGGGCCGAGGGCTGCGTCACTACAGTTTTGTCAGCCTACCCACTGAGCCTACTCGGGTACAACAAGGGGACCGTGGTCCTAATTTCATCTATAAGAGGAAATAACTATCAATCACATAAAATGAAAGAAATGAAATGAGGGAAAGTTGAGGGACCAGATCCCAACAAAAACATGTGGTCCTGATTGCCACCTCTAGAGTGAAACGCAATAGTTTTGCTTTTCTCTCTCTCTCTCTATATATATATATGCGCCAAAAATTCATCCTAATCAAACTTCCACCCCATCCGCCAATACTAGGGTCAATAAGCTCATATCAAAACCACTATATTTCAGAAAGTTTTTGCCTCCAGGTTTACCCACTTGTGCGAATGTGACTTCTTGATCAGCTGGATGGCGACATGTGTATTATTTTGGTAGATTACCGTGTAGAATTACGCGGTGGCCGTAGGCCTTTGATGATTTTTTAACTGATTCGCATTTTCCTGTGTGCACTTGGGGTGTCTTTAGCAATTTTGGTTCAGATGATTGTTTGATCGTGAAAGCAACCTATGGGCGTTTGGGTTGTTGACGCGTGCATTTTTTTGGTATGTGGTTGTGTACAAATGCATGTATGGGCGTATATGCATCGGCTAAATTTTTTGACGTGCTTGCTTCATTGTCGTGTGCTTCTAGCCGTTTATGTTGTAATTAAGTCGGCCATGTGGTGTGTTGGTTTTCAATTTTGCTTTTATCATCGGGAACATACAAGAAACAAGCAAATCGATGATCAACAAAGGAATGTGGCCAAATCAGTCACCGCATGCATGCAGACCAATCGGAACACATTGCTTGGATATGCGGTCGACCAATAGCAGTCTGACGAAATGGTGATTAGGGGATGGGCAACTACGTCCAATTAAAAGGCACATGCGCAGGCAACGGGACGAGCAACTACATCCAATTACAAGAGGGATATTGCCAAGATAGCCACTGCACCGCTCGGGAGCGATTCTAGGTCAGATACGGGACATTCCTTGTCTCTCTCGCATGTGCGCTGGATGCATCCCGTCCAATCCACCGCTTTCGTTTCTTTCTTATCTGCCTCACCGCTTACTTCTCCTTCCTTATCTCTTCTTCTTCTGGATGCCTCTGCGGCTTACCGCCCTTGATGATCGAGGTGTTTTCTGGAAGATTCCGGTTGAATCGTCCACCGCCATAAGCATCTATAAATCTCTCCTTCCTCTTCTCTATGGTCATCACTTGCTTTCGCATCTCAACCGAAGCACCACCAAGAAATAGCGTTGACGCAAAACATCGAGCCTCTCTCCGCTTCTCTCGTGTGGGATGGAAAGGAGCTTCGTTTACCACCTCGTCGGGCATGCCCCTTCCTCCTAGGCTCCTCCTTTCTTTGACATGCAGTATGGAGCAAGCTCGACCATTGCGAGTTGTGGAGCCACGCTCCAAGGTTCTGAGTAGCTACCCACGGGCTCTCCCCACGTTGCACCTCCGGGATTGCAGGGGAGGAGCTGCGTCCAGCCTCCGTCGCTACTACTCCGCTGAGAGAGAAACTACATCATTGTTGCTACCATGTGGAGGTTGTCGACGTTCACCATGGAACAACGAGGTGTTCGATGGCCGACGGGCACGCCGGCGAGCTGGTTCCACTTGGGCGCCTCAAAGGCATGGGTGACCGTCGGTGACGTGTCCCTCGCGTTGTTGGACGCGATCGCTTCCCTGGAGTAGTTGGCAATGGTGCATGAGATTGGCCACCTGCTTGGCTCGGGCACTTCTTGGTGATAGTAAAAAAATTATGAAAGAAGAAAAAAATTATTAACTACATACGGTGTATATATAATTTTGACTATTTCCATCTCTTTACTACTGCATCATAGGAGCTAATCCAATGGGAGGCTACGCCAGATGATCTAATCTAGCAATGACTCGCATCGCGTTCGGCAAAATAAATCATCCCTACAAAAGATGTGTCATCGTGTATTCCCTTGTTTGTTCACATGCATTTTCCTCCCATCTTTTTTCCCTACATCCATAGTTTTTCATGCGATCATCTGGCATCCTAAAATAACAATGCTTATTACAAAGAAGAAACATAATCCATACAACTGCACCGTATCGACGGACGCGGCGTGCCGCCGCGCAGGGGTAAGCTAGTTAACTCTAGTAAGCACTCTGTTTTCATAGATTGTGATGATTTTTCTAGAAGAATTGTTTAGGGTCTAACAATCGTCCCAAATATTTATCTTCAAGCCATTACCAATTCCCCAAACACTCCCTCTTTTAAAGGTTTGAACTCAAGCCCAAATGCTCTGCTAGACTGTAACGCCCTCGATGCGGCTATATCTCCTACGTGTCGAAGCACGACTTAGAGGTATAACCGCATTGAAAGCAATGTCGCAAGTAAGGTAATCTTCACAACAACCCATGTAATATAGATAATAGGGGAAAAGATACATAGTTGGCTTACACTCGCTACGTCACACAAAGTACATGAATAACATTACAATCATCCAATACACTCATGGTCCGACTACGTCACCAAAATAAAAGATCAACCCCAACAAGCGACATGGTCCCGATCGCCCCAACTGGGCACCACTACTGATCATCAGGGGAAGACACATAGTAACGGCGTGAGTCTTCGTCGAACTCCCACTTGAGCTCAAGCGCATCATCTGGAACGGAGTCATCGGGCCCTGCATCTGGTTTGGAAGTAATCTGTGAGCCACGGGGACTCAGCAATCTCGCACCCTCGCGATCAAGACTATTTAAGCTTATAGGTAAGGCAAGGTAATATGTGGAGCTGCAGCAAGCGACTAGCATATATGGTGGCTAACCTGTTCGCAAAAGAGAGCGAGAAGAGAAGGCAAAGCACGAACGAAGAACTATAGAACAAACTACGTCAAGCATTACTCCAACACCGTGTTCACTTCCCGGACTCCGCCGAGAAGAGACCATCACGGTTACACATGTAGTTGATTCATTTTAATTAAGTTAAGGTTCATGTTATCTACAACCGGACATTAACAAATTCCCATCTGCCCATAACCACGGGCACGACTTTCAAAAGTTCAAATCCCTGCAGGGGAGTCCCAACTTAGCCCATCACAAGCTCTCACGGTCAACGAAGGATAAACCTTCTCCCGAGACATTCCGATTAGACTCGGTATCCCGGTTCTACAAGACAACTTCGACAAGGTAAAACAATTCCAGCAACACCGCCCAAATGTGCCGACAAATTCCGATAGGAGCTGCACATATCTCGTTCTCAGGGCACACTCAGATTGTCCAAACTTCCGGTAGGCCAGCCCAGAGTTGCCCCTGGTGGCCACCGGCGGCTGACGAGGTGGACCAACACTC
>NC_057806.1:221093181-221095421 GCF_018294505.1 Triticum aestivum
GGGCTCCGGAAACCCAAGGGAAAAAGAGGCTAGGTGGCAAATGGTAAAACCAAGGTTGGGCATTGCTGGAGGAGTTTTATTCAAGACGAACTGTCAAGGGGTTCCCATTATCACCCAACCGCGTAAGGAACGCAAAATCCGGGAACATAACACCGATATGACGGAAACTAGGGCGGCAAGAGTGGAACAAAACACCAGGCAAAAGGCCGAGCCTTTCACCCTTTACCAAGTATATAGATGCATTAAGATAACAAGATAATATAATGATATCCCAACAAATAAAACAATGTTCCAACAAGGAACGATCTCCAGTCTTCACCTGCAACTAGCAACGCTATAAGAGGGGCTGAGCAAAGCGGTAACATAGCCAATCAACGGTTTGCTAGGACATGGTGGGTTAGAGGTTTGACATGGCATTTTGGGAGGCATGATAAACAAATGGTAGGCACCGTAGCATAGGCATAGCAAAAGAGCGAGCATCTAGCAAGCAAAGATAGAAGTGATTTCGAGGGTATGATCATCTTGCCTGCAAAGTTGTCAGAGTTGACTTGATCCTCGTAAGCAAACTCAACGGGCTCCTCGTTAGCGAACTCGTCTCCCGGCTCTACCCAAACAATACAAACAAGCAAGAGGAACACAATCAACCATGTGCAAAGCTCAAACAACACAATGCAAACATGGTATGCTATGCGGGATGCGATATGTGATGCATATGCAAGATTTGGCAAGGAATGATTGAACCTGGCCTCAACTTAGAAATCTAAGAGTTCCACTGGAAAGGTGAGGTGATTTCGGTTGAAATCGATACAAAGAACACCGGAATCGGATGCACGGTTTGGAAATGGCAAGCAAAATAAATATGGCACCGGTCTGCGATAAACAACAAGTAGCCATCTAAATGCATCAAGATAATTATGCTACAACACTCAAATATGGCAACAAAATACATGGCAGGGATCCGCTCATGATGATTGACAAAAGATGAACACTGAGCTACAGCCAATTCATCCATTAACAGGTTCAAACAAGCATGGCAAAAATGCAAATGATAACAGGTTTCAGACTTAGTGAAATTAACACAAGTCTGGAATTTCAGATCAGGTAGCACACTTTGGAGCATGAAAACTATATGCTACAGGAACTTAACATGGCAAAGCAAGGTATGGCATTAAGCTACTCAAAGATCTTAACAAAAGGCCCTTAGTAGCCTTGAGCAAAAAGGGATCAGAAAATACAATTGCAAGCATGTGAACATGGCAAAAACATAATCAGGTTACAGAGTTACTGAAAAACTGGAGCATGCAAATATGTTAACAGGTAGGCATGTTCACGAGCTCGATGCACTCACTACAGAGCATGGCATGACAAACTAAGCATACAACCATCAAGAATACATATTATAGAAGCTAGATATGGCAAGAACAACAACATAGCATTCACGGATCAACAACAACAGCCTCGGCAAAATCGCTAACAAGTAAACAATCTGCTAGGATTCACGAAATAGCAAAAGTAGAGCTCGATTGACTCAAGCTAGGGTGCTCCATAATTGCAAACAAAGACATGGATGGATAGAGCACCACAAGATTAACAAATCATCCTTACTGATCATCCTCAAAAGAGGCATGGATCACTAGGAAACAACATGAACATATGGCATATTGATAAAATCAGATCAAGGACTTAGTGAAATTCTAAGTCCCTGAAATCAGCATTAACGAATGCACTACTTTGCAAGCTTGTGCTAGTCACCACACACATCACAAAACTACATGGTAAGCACTTCTGTAAAGATGGCATGACATATAACACATGTAGAGCTCAGGAGCATATCATGCACACATTAATCATGACAAAAATGACAAATAGCTATTTGATGCAGGAGATCTGACAATTAACTCAAATAGCTCTCTTCCAACAGCATTTCGGGCATCCAGATGAACTGAAATGAAGATGATGCAATGAGATGAAATGATGTACTCTCTGAGGCAAACATTTTGATATGCTACACGCTCAAATCGGAGCTACGGATACGGAGTTATGACATGATGAAAAACATAAAATATTACTGAAACGGGGAAAAAGTCAACCGAGGATTAGGGTTCCAGATCCAAATCGGATTGGGCATGGAAGTCGAGGCGGCCGGATCTCTCGCCGGGGTACACTGTAGACGGCCGGAGCGGGGACTTGGCGGTAGTGGCGCACGCCGGCGACGAGGAGGAGGCGGTGGGCGGCCGGAG
>NC_057806.1:221095865-221115404 GCF_018294505.1 Triticum aestivum
CCCGCGGGCGGTGACGACGAGGAGACGGGCCGCGGGGGCCCGGATCGGGCTCCGTGGGCCTCGGCGGCGGCGGGCGGCTGGCACCACGTGGCGGGACGCCACTGGTGCGGCGCTGCGGCGTGGTGTGTCCGGCGCGTACGGACACGTCCGGCGCGTGGAGAGGGGATTTTTTAGGGTTTGGGGGGAGAGAAAACCCGGGATTTTCGGGGAGAGGTCTATATATAGGCAAAGAGGGAGCTAGGAGTGTCCAAATGAGGTGCGGTTTTCGGCCACGCGATCGTGATCGAACGACCGAGATGATGGAGAGATCTTAGGTGGGTTTTGGGCCAAATTGGAAGGGTGTTGGGCTGCAACACACACTGGGCCTTCTCGGTCCCTCGGTCAACCGTTGGAGTATCAAACGAAGTCCAAATGGTATGAAACTTGATAGGCGGTCTACCGGTAGTAAACCAAGGCCGCTTGGCAAGTCTCGGTCCAATCCGGAAATGTTTAACCCCCACACACGAAAGGAAGGTAGAAAGGACCACCGGAGGAGATAGGAGCGCCGGAATGCAAAACGGACAACGGGGAAAATGCTCGGATGCATGAGACGAACACGTATGGAAATGCAATGCACATGATGACATGATATGAGATGCATGACAACGACCACAACACACGGAGACAAAAACCCGAACCCGAGTAAATAAAATAACTTAGCGCCGGAAACGGCAAGAGTTGGAGTACATATAAGGTAAATTACATCCGGGGTGTTACAACACTCCACCACTATGAAAGGATCTCGTCCCGAGATCTAGGACTAGAAGAACGCCGGGTACTCAGAACGGAGGTGATCCTCGCGTTCCCAGGTGGCTTCACGGTCGGAATGTTGTGACCACTTGACTTTGAGGAATTTGATTGACTTATTGCGAGTTTTGCGTTCAGTCTCTTCAAGAATAGCCACGGGGTGCTCACGATAAGAAAGGTCTTCTTGGAGATCAATGTCTTCGAAGTTGATGGTGCGGTCAGGAGTCTTGGAGCACTTGCGGAGCTGAGAGACATGGAACACGTCATGCACATTTGCAAAGTTTGAAGGAAGCTCGAGTTGATAGGCGAGATCGCCTCTCTTGCTGACGATCTTGAAAGGACCCACGTATCTAGGGGAAAGCTTCCCTTTGATACCGAAGCGACGAGTACCTTTCATTGGAGAGACGCGGAGGTAAACATGATCTCCGATCTCGAAAGACAAATCACGATGCTTACCATCATAGTATCTCTTCTGGCGCGATTGCGCTGCTTTGAGGTTATCACGAATGACTTTACACATCTCCTCTGCCTCTGTGATCAAGTCATTTCCAAGAAGTTGACGTTCACTGATTTCTGACCAGTTAAGAGGAGTACGACACTTCCTGCCATACATAATTTCGAATGGGGCCTTGCCCGAACTTGCTTGAAAACTGTTGTTGTAGGAGAATACAGCATATGGAAGACAATCCTCCCACTTCATACCGAAGGAGATAACGCAAGCCCTGAGCATATCTTCAAGAATCTAATTGGCACGCTTGACTTGACCGCTAGTTTGAGGATGGAAAGCTGTGCTGAAGCGGATGTTGGTGCCCATGGCCTTCTGAAAAGAATCCCAAAACTTGGAGGTAATGATGCTGCCACGGTCTGAAGAGATCACCTGTGGAATGCCGTGGAGCGAGACAATTCGAGAGGTATAAAGCTCCGCCAATTGAGCTGCAGTGATAGACTCTTTGATAGGCAGAAAATGAGCCACTTTAGTGATTTTGTCGATGACAACGAATATAGCATCATCCCACGCTTGGACTTTGGAAACCCAGTCACGAAGTCCATCTCAATGTGGTCAAACTTCCATTCTGGAATGGCAAGAGGTTGGAGGAGACCAGCTGGCCTTTGGTGTTCTGCCTTCACTCTTCTACAGGCATCACATTCATTCACGAACTGAGCAATCTCGTGCTTCATTCGAGTCCACCAATAAGCCTGCTTGAGGTCCTGATACATCTTCGTACTCCCAGGGTGGATGGAGAGGAGTGAATTGTAAGCCTCGTTCATGATAACTTTACGAAGGTCACCTTTGGGCACAACAATACGATCCTCGAAGAAGAGAGTATCCTTGTCATCAAGGCGATAGCACTTGTACTTGGGTTGGCTCTTGGCAATCCCAATCTTCACCTTCTTCACCATAGCATCAAGAAGTTGAGCCTCGCGAATCTGATCTTCCAAAGTAGGAGAGACTTGAAGGTTGGCGAGGAAACCTTGAGGAACAACTTGCAGATTGAGTTTGCGGAAAGCTTCACAAAGCTCGGGTTGGTAAGGCTTGAGAATCAGACTATTGCAGTACGCCTTCCTGCTCAAAGCGTCAGCAATCACATTGGCCTTTCTTGGAGTATACTTGATACTCGGGTTATACTCTTGAATCATTTCGACCCAACGAGTCTGCCTGAGGTTGAGATTAGGCTGAGTGAAGATGTACTTGAGACTCTTGTGGTCAGTGAAAATGTCCACTTTTCTTCCCAATAAGGGATGTCTCTAAGTCAAAAGAGTATGCACAACTGCCGCCAACTCGAGGTCGTGAGTGGGGTAGTTCTTCTCGTTGGGCTTCAACTGGCGAGAGGTATAAGCCACAACTTTCTTCTCTTGCATCAACACTGCACCAAGACCTTGAAGAGATGCATCGCAGAAGACCTCGAACGGTTTGGATTCATCAGGAGGAGTCAGAGCTGGAGCAGTGACCAATTTCTCTTTCAAAGTGTTGAAAGCAATGTCACATTCCGGAGACCAAATGTACTTGATGTGCTTCTGGAGAAGGTTTGAAAGAGGCTTCGCGATCTTTGAAAAGTTCTCAACGAACCTTCGACAGTAGCTTGCGAGATCAAGGAAGCTACGGAGTTGCTTCACGTTCTGAGGTGGTTCCCAATTCACAATTGCAGGCACCTTCTCAGGATTCACTGCTATGCCCTTGGCAGAGATGATATGCCCAAGATAGAGAACCTCATCGAGCCAAAACTCGCACTTTGAGAACTTGGCGTAGAACTGATGTTCCCTGAGCTTATCGAGCACTAAACGCAAGTGCTTGGCATGACCTTCCTTGTTCTTCGAAAAGACCAGAATGTCGTCGAGATAGAACAAAACAAAGTCATTTGTGTAGGCGTTGAAGATGAAGTTCATCATGTGAGAGAAAGTCGGAGGAGCGTTGACGAGGCCAAAAGTCATGACAGTGTATTCATATGAATCATAGCTTGTTCTGAAAGCCGTCTTGGCAATATCTTGCTCACGGATTCGAATCTGGTGATAGCCCATACGGAGATCAAGCTTGGAGAATACTTGGGCACCTTTGAGTTGTTTGAACAGCTCATTGATGTTGGGAAGTGGGTACTTGTTCTTGATAGTCTTCTTGTTCAATGGACGGTAGTCAACACAAAGTCGGTCCGTTCCATCCTTCTTCTTCACAAAAAGTACTCCACAACCCCACAGAGAAGAACTAGGTCGGATGAGACCCATTCTCTCTTGAATATTGAGTTGCTTCTTCAGCTCCTTCAACTCTTCTGGTCCGAGCTTGTAAGGACGCTTGCAAACTGGTTCCGTGCCAGGCTCAAGATCGATGATGAATTCAACTGGCCGGTGCGGAGGCATTCCTGGAAGCTCTTCTGGAAAGACGTCTTGATATTCACACACAACTGGAATTTGGGAGATGGCATCCAGTTCACCTTTCTCATTGAGAGAAAATAGACGGATTGCATTATCCCGAGCGGCAAACACAATTACATCCTCAGACAAATGAGTCAATTGAATCTGCCTGGCTGCACAATCAAGCCGAGCCTTGTTGTCGGTGTCAAAACCGGCGAATCTTCTGTAGGGGGTCCCGAACTGTGCGTCTAGGCCGGATGGTAATAGGAGGCAGGGAACACGATGTTTTACCCAGGTTCAGGCCCTCTTGATGGAGATAAAACCCTACGTCCTGCTTGATTAATATTGATGATATGGGTAGTACAAGAGTAGATCTACCACGAGATCAAGGAGGCTAAACCCTAGAAGCTAGCCTATGGTATGATTGTTGTATATGGAGTTGATTGCCTACGGACTACAACCCTCCGGTTTATATAGACACCGGATAGGGTTAGGGTTACATAGAGTCGGTTACAATGGTAGGAGATCTTGAATATCCGCATCGCCAAGCTTGCCTTCCATGCCAAGGAAAGTCCCATCCGGACACGGGATGGAGTCTTCAATCTTGTATCTTCATAGTCCTGGAGTCCGGCTGAAGGTATAGTCCGGCTATCCGAACACCCCCTAATCCAGGACTCCCTTAGTAGCCCCCGAACCAGGCTTCAATGACGACGAGTCCGGCACGCAGATTGTTCGGCATTGCAAGGCGGGTTCTTCTCCAAATCTTGTGTACCTGTAGGAATAATGTCCGATTTTTGTAATGTAGTGCTCCTCGGCTTCCACGCCCAATAATGGCCGTCTTCCACGTGTCAAACAAATGCGAAAAGCCGGGGCGTTTTTACATCCACACCCCTAGCCGTATAAAAGAGCCGCCTATTTAACGGGATGGGGATTTAGGTCCAAACCACATCTTCTCCTTTCCGCGAGTTGCATCAGAGCGCTTCCAGCAAAGGTCCATTCCAACATGACCAGCCGTCGCAGCTCCTCCCCTCACCCCTCTGGTCCCAAACCCGAGGACTGGGAGAGTTGCACCATCCCGCATAGCGAGTTAGTGTCGCTTTAGGCCAAGGGATTTCTCCCTCGGGCATACATGGTCCCGGTCCGAGCCGGTCTCGCCACCTACAATGGCGGAAAACAAGCGGAGAGCACCCCCAATCCTTCTAAAGGAGAGCGGGTGTGCCTCGTCCCCTATCTAATAAGGGGACTGGGATTTCCAATTCATCCATTTCTCCGCGGGCTTCTGGAGTTCTACGGCCTCCAGCTGCACAATCTCACGCCCACCTCCGTATTGCATATTGCGGGTTTCGTCGCCCTTTGCGAGCTATTTTTAGGCATTGAGGCTCATTTCGCGCTGTGGAAGAGGTTATTCTGCCTGGTGCCCCGTTCTCAAGAGGGGTCTATATACCAAGTGGGCGGAGCCGAAGTATGGCGCATCGCCGGGACCGGATACCTATCCGGAACCCCAAAGAAGGCGTCCAAGGACTGGCCTTCGGAATGGTTTTACATAGATGACGTCCCGCTACCGGACCCTATCCGGGTCGGTCTCCCTGAGTTCAACAGTGCTCTATTGAAGAAACGCTTGAGCTGGCGTCCGCGGAGCTCTCAGAGAGAAAGCGACAGAGACGTCCTTTACTTGATGGGCCGGATAAGACTGTTGGCTCATTCCGGACTAACCATGATTGGAGTCATGGCCGCATGCATTATGCGAGGGTGCAGCCGCTTCAATATAGAGGCCACCCCATGTGGGATTTTAACGGGGAGGATGATGCCACACATTACGGTCGTAAGGGGCCGGCCTCAGCCGCCGCCTTAGTAAAGATCTTATCCTCTTTGTACAAGGGGGAAAAGGAGGAATTCCTCCGCGTCAACCCGCGGGCCGGATTCAATATGTACGATCCTCCAAGTTGGGTAAGTGAACAATTGCGCTTGCCTGTTTGTTTTATACTCCCATGGTTAGATAGGTAGTCTAATGACTTCAATGCAGGAACTGCGACAGGAGGTAAAGGATATAAACAGCCGCCCTCCACAACCCGAGGACCCAGAACGGTCCCTCAATCCGGACTCCGAAGAGGATCCGGACATATCGGTGGAGCTTATCGACGGGGTGTTCCATCAGCTAAGCAAGGACAATACCTTGGTAGCCATTACGGCGGATTACCCAGGGTTAATCCCGGTCTCCCAGGTGACAGAAACCGGGGTCTTATTCCCTTGAAAGAGATTCCACCCTCACGTAGCCCGGTGTTTCTGACGACAACCGTGTTTTGCATGGGAGATTTCCGAGGCAGGAGGCCGAACCTGTGGCGGCTAGCCAATGAGGGGCCGTAGGGCCCCGTGGGGAAAAAAGGAATGTAGTCCGGACTGAGATGCCGGCGCAAAGGTATAGTGCACCCTCTGTTTCCCTGGAGTTATTCTGTCAGGGCATATTAACGTTCATGCTATCTTCAGAACGAAGAGACCTCGCCGGACTACATCCGGAGAGGTTGCTAATCGCGCCTCCACCAGCCAGGCTCCAACATCTGGCCAGGAAGCGGAGGCGAGCACAAGGCGCGCGCCGGACGCTCCTCTGACGGACAGGCTGTCTGCCACAAATTCTGAAGTGGAGAGTGCCATGAACCACAGGCGTCGCCGGACAATTCTACGCGACGCTTGTTTCTCCCAAGAGGCTTTAGATGCCTTTAATTTGGGAGATGCATACCTCCGTGCCGCTCAAAATGGTTTAGCCAGAGCCACGGAGCAGTATGTAAAAGACATACGGGTAAGAAAATTTTGGTTAAATATATATATATGCCAGTAGCCCCCGAGACTTGAAGCAGTTAGAGCAACTGATTTAAGGATCATTTAATATGCAGGTTCTTACAGAGAAGAATGCCGTACTGTCCCAGGAGCTGGAAAAGTGCAAGGCCCAACTAGAGGCCGCACTAGCCGCATCAGGGGAGCCCAAAGAGACCCCCTCAGGTAATATACACTTTGAAAGATTTGTATTGTGCGGCGTGGCTGCAAATCTGACAAATCATATTGCAGATGGCGCCGGACTCGATTCGGACAAGCAACAACTCTTACGCCGGCTAAAGGCCGGTGAGAGTATGTTGACAAAGGTGAGGCGAGAGAAGAATGATCTTCAGGATGCCAACACCAAGCTGGACGTCGAACTTAAAGATGTTCGTGGCCAGCTGTCGGACTCCACGAAGGAGAATCAGCGGCTTCGACGTGGCATTTTTAGTAAGTGCTTGAACGAACTTTGAAAAAAAATTTCGGCGAGGAAGTCGACTAACAGAGTAATGTCTGTAGGTATGCTCACAGGTCGTCCTGCAGAGGAGATGCCCGGTTCTATGGGTGACCTTCTTCCCGAACTCTTGAAACTGCATGAGCGAATTCGGCAGGCGATGCGGGGTATTGCCCAAGCCTTATGGCCTGCCCACTCCGTGCCCAAGGGCCTTGGAGAGCTTGTGGAGAAGCTGAAGGGAGCTCGGCGGCGCTTCCAGTTATGGAAGATATCAGCCTGCCGACAAGGCGCTAGGGAGGCCTGGGCCATGGTGAAGACCCGTTTTACAAAGTCTGACCCAAACCACATGGCCGAGGTCGGACCAGTGGGGCCTGACGGGAAGGAGATCCCTGTAAGCTTACTATACGGCCAAGTAGAGTTGGCCGCGAAGTATTCCCAGCAGGACTGTAAATTAGACAGCCTGTTAGATGATATAGAAGAGGAATACAATCAGTCAGAATGACTATGTAATTTTGAATTGACATGTGTAATGCCTTCTATCCGGATTGTAGATCGTTTGTCGTTGCCGACCTTTTCTCTTCAACCTCGGGACCTGATGGTCCGGAGTGTGTCTGAATACCATAGCGGTTATATAAGAACCGGGGTATGCGTGGAGACCAGGCGTAGGGGTCATTAGTGCTTTATCAGACAAGTGCCCAACTAGTTATGTTATATTACATGGTTAGTAAGAAACATCTTCCAGAGAAAATAGTTCCGTTAGGGGCTCCTTTCGCTGGGAGGCATGCCCTAAAGTGCATGTCCGGACTACGTGAAAAAACGCAGAAAAAAGCATCTGGGGGCGCATAAAATGGGTAAAAAGATCATCTTTTATTTCACCGACCGAATATTCCCTTAAGAACGCTAGCTTTCGGCTTCACCCAGTCTGAGGTACACATCTGGCTGACCCGGCAGTAACAATCACAGAGGTGCTCCCTTTACCGCCTAGCCGAACAATCGGGAACGTAGGGGTAAGCACAGGAGCCAGGCAACCCAGCTTGGCCAAAACTTAAGTCATATCGATGCATATAATGGTGAAGAAAAAGGTACATGCGGAAGTTTGACGCATTGGGCGTGAAGCCCGTATAAATAAGCTTCTGTTAAAGAAGCCCCCAGGTTTAATGAGCGCGAGTGGCGCGTCACTAGATGAGCCTTTAAGGGCTATAAAAGAAAAGAGGGGAAGGAGAGAAATGTAAGACAGAAGAATGCAAAAAAATTGCAAAAAATGGACAGAGGAAGGAGACGAACACAGAGTCCTGCGCTAGGCATAGAATCTTCAGAGATGGGTGGCGTTCCACGGGTTCGGCTCGAGTCGGTTATCCGACGCATCTCGCAGGCGGTACGCCCCACCAGTCAGGACTTGGTCGATTATGAATGGACCTTCCCATTTGGGCTTGAGTTTGTCCTTTTTTTATCCGGCAGGCGTAGAACTAGTTCGCCAACATTGTAATTTTTGGCCCGTACTTCTCTGCTTTGATATCTTGGGGCCTGCTGTTGATAAAATGCGGAACGGGATTTTGCCACATCACGCTCCTCCTCCAAGGCGTCCAAGTTGTCCTGCCGATCGAGCTCGACTTCTCTTTCTTCATACATGCGCACTCTAGGTGAGTCATGAATTATGTCGCAGGGCAGAACTGCCTCTGCGCCGTACACCATAAAAAATGGTGTGTATCCGGTGGTGCGATTTGGCGTGGTCCGCAGCCCCCAGAGCACGGAGTCGAGCTCCTCTACCCAGTGCGTGTTAGATTCCTTGAGGGACCGCACCAGTCTGGGTTTAATGCCGCTCATGATAAGACCATTTGTGCGTTCGACCTGGCCGTTGGTTTGTGGGTGATAGACGGAAGCATAATCGAGCTTGATGCCCATGTTTTTGCACCAGAGTTTTACTTCGTCGGCGGTAAAGTTTGTACCGTTGTCGGTTATGATGCTATGGGGGATGCCATAACGGTGTACAACCCCGGATATGAAGTCTATCACAGGTCCGGATTCGGCCCTTTTAACAGGCTTGGCTTCTATCCATTTGGTGAACTTATCCACCATGACCAGTAAGTATTTTTTCCTATGGGTTCCACCTTTAAGGGGTCCGACCATGTCAAGCCCCCAGACCGCAAAAGTCCAGGTGATGGGTATAGTTTGGAGTGCGGTGGGTGGCATATGGCTTTGGTTGGCAAAAAGTTGGCAACCAGCGCATCGTTGGACTAGGTCCTGAGCATCTGCTCGGGCCGTCGGCCAGTAAAAGCCTGTACGGAAAGCCTTGCTAACAAGGGACCGAGCAGCAGCGTGGTGACCACCAAGTCCGGCATGAATTTCAGCCAGGAAGTTCCGCCCTTCCTCTTCGGAGATGCACCTTTGAAGGACTCCGGTAGTGCTTTTCTTATAAAGTTCTCCCTCATGGACTCTGTAGGCCTTAGATCGCCGCACTATGCAGCGGGCCTCGTTTTGGTCCTCCGGGAGTTCCTGCCTAGTAAGGTAGGCTAGGAATGGTTCTGTCCACGGGGCGATAACCGCCATTATTACGTGGGCTGAAGGTGTAATTTCGTTGGCAGAGCCTCCAATTGTGTCAGATTGTTCGGCGTCGAGTGGTGCGGCTGGGTTTGGGCTGTTATTTGCGGGTTCCCCCTCCCATGCTACGGATGGCTTGAACAATCTTTCCAAAAAGACGTTGGGGGGACTGTATCGCGTTTTGCTCCGATGCGTGCTAGGACGTCCGCCGCTTGATTGTTTTCTCGGGCTATATGGTGAAACTCCAGCCCTTCGAACCGAGCTGACATTCTTAGGACGGCGTCGCGGTAAGCTGCCATTTTTGGGTCCTTGGCGTCGAAGTCTCCATTTATTTGGGATATCGCGAGGTTTGAATCCCCGCGTACCTCTAAGCGCTGGATACCCATGGATACTGCTATCCGGAGGCCATGTAGGAGGGCCTCATATTCGGCTGCATTGTTGGAATCCGTGTACATGATTTGGAGCACATATTGGACTGTGTCTCCTGTGGGGGACGTCGGGACGACGCCGGCCCCCAGTCCGGCCAACATTTTGGAGCCGTCGAAATGCATAATCCAGTTTGAATATGTGTCGTACTCTTTAGGGAGCTCGGCCTCCATCCATTCTGCGACGAAGTCGGCCAAAACTTGCGATTTAATAGCTCGCCGTGGCTTATAGGTTATATCGAACGGGAGAAGCTCGATGGCCCATTTTGCAATCCTGCCCGTTGAATCACGGTTGTTGATAATATCGTTTAGTGGCACTTCCGAGGCTACTGTTATGGAACACTCTTGAAAGTAGTGTCGTAGCTTCCGGGATGCCATGAATACCGCGTATGCAATCTTTTGATAATGCGGGTACCGTGATTTTCATGGAGTGAGGACAGTGGACACGTAGTAGACCGGGCTTTGAAGGGGGAATTTGTGTACGTCCGTTTCCCGCTCGACAACGAGCACTGCGCTGACAACTTGGTGTGTTGCTGCAATGTACAATAACATTGGTTCGCCGGTGATTGGCGCGACCAGGACTGGGTTTGTTGCCAATATGGCTTTTATTTCATCAAGTCCGGCCGTGGCGGCATCCGTCCACTCGAAGTGTTTGGTGCGCCGAAGGAGGCGATAAAGGGGTAGTGCCTTTTCTCCCAAGCGGGAGATGAAGCGGCTTAAAGCCGCCACCCACCCGGTTAATTTTTGTATTTGTTTAAGGTCCTTTGAGACATCCAATTGTGACAAAGCTTGGATCTTGGCTGGGTTTGCTTCAATTCCTCTACCGAATACAATGAAGCCCAAGAGCTTTCCGGCTGGAACGCCGAAGACGCATTTTTCTGGGTTGAGCTTGATGTCATATTTTAGGAGGTTATCGAATGTAAGCCTCAAGTCGTTTACTAGGGATTCAACATGTCTTGATTTGACGACCACATCATCCACATACGCCTCCGCTGTTTTGTCGATCTGGTTTGCCAGACATGTCTGGATCATGCGCTGATATGTTGCGCCGGCGTTTTTCAGCCCGAAGGGCATTGTGTTGAAGTAGAATGGGCCGTATGGTGTGATGAATGTTGCTGCAGCTTGGTCTGATTCTGCCATCTTGATTTGATGGTAACCGGAGTATGCGTCGAGGAAACACAACAAATCGTGTCCTGCGGTGGCATCGATAATTTGATCGATACGGGGGAGGGAGAAGGGATCCTTTGGGCAAGCCTTGTTAAGGTCTTTGAAATCGACACACATGCGCCAGGATTTGTCCTTCTTTGGTACCATCACCAGGTTTGCTAGCCAGTCCGGATGTTTTATGTCTCTGATGAATCCGGCCTCTAATAGCTTGGCTAGCTCCTTTCCCATAGCCTGTCTCTTTGGTTCGGAAAAACACCGAAGGTCTTGTTTGACAGGTTTAAATCCTTTTAAGATATTTAAGCTGTGTTCGGCCAGCCTGCGTGGGATCCCTGGCATGTCTGAAGGGTGCCAGGCAAAGATGTCCCAGTTCTCTTGTAGGAACTCTCACAGTGCGGCGTCTGCATCAGGGTTCAGTCGTGCCCCGATGGAAGCTGTTTTATTGGGGTCCGTTGGATGGACCTGGAATTTGACTTTTTCGTCAGCTGGCTTGAAGGACGTGGATTTGGATCTCTTATCGAGTATCACATCATCCCTGTTGACCGTGGAGCGCAGCGCAGTTAGTTCCTCAGCCGCTAAGGCTTCGGATAGCGCCTCAAGGGCTAATGCGGCCGTCTTGTTTTCGGCGCGGAGTGCTATGTCTGGATCACTAGCTAGAGTGATAATTCCATTCAGCCCGGGCATCTTAAGCTTCATGTACCTGTAATGGGGTATTGCTTGGAAGATTGTGAATGCTTCCCGCCCTAGTAAAGCGTGATATCCGCTCTTAAACGGGGCCACCTGAAACGTGACTTCTTCGGACCTGTAATTATTCGGCGTGCCGAACACCACATCTAGTGTGATTTTTCCTGTGCAGCGCGCTTCCCGACTGGGGATTATTCCTCTAAAGGTTGTGCTGCTTCGCTCGACGCGGTTCCAGTCTATTTCCATTTTTTGAAGGGTTTCCTCATAAATGAGGTTCAGTCCGCTGCCTCCATCCATGAGCACCTTGGTGAGGCGAAAGCCGTCCACTATGGGACTAAGGACCAATGCGGCTGGTGCTCGGGCTGTTCGGAATCTAGGTTCATCACTTGCGTTGAAGGTAATGGCAGTGTCGCTCCATGGATTTATTGTTGCAATTTGATAGACTTCGGCGAGGCTGCGGAGTGTTCTTTTTCGCACATTGTTTGATGCGAAAGTCTCGAAGACTGTGAGAACGGTACTGGTGTCCTTGGGCTGACTTTCTGCGGCCTCCGGAATTAAGAGGTCCTCGCCGATTTTGGCCACCTGCCGGAGTATCCAACATGCTCTAAGGCTGTGAGTTGGTGTGGCGTCCTCTGTACTGTGAATTCTACAGGGTCCATGAAGCCATCTTTCCAGTACGGTTCCATGCCCTGTAGAGGGTTTTGGCTTTTTGGTGTTTATCCCGGGTGTCCTGTGATAATGCACCCTCTTAGTTCGGACGGGATTACTATTCAAGGCTGGATTATCCCAAAAATTTATTTCGGTTTTCCGGGCGCTTTCCATGGCATAGTATTTTTGTAGTATGGACGCCAAGTCAGCGAAGCGTGTGATATCACGACGACTTACGGCGTTAAGGATTCCCTTGTCCGTGCAATTACTGCAGAAAATTGAGATTGCGTCTTCCTCGCGGCAATCCTTTATCCTGTTCATAACCAAGAGGAATCTGGCCCAGTAACGATGTACTGTTTCCTCGGGCCTCTGCCTGATTTGGGAGAGATCGCTTATGATCGGGTGGGCGGGTGTCGTTGAATCTGACACCTCACCCAATCCAAGATTCGGAGGCCGAAGAGTTTCCGAACTCTGAAGTTCGGATTCTTGGATGTTGTCCAGTGAATCTGGCCCGTTGCCTGATCCTAAGCTCAGGTCTTGAGTTACATCTCCCCCTTCGCGGGTATCCGGCTTGGAGGGGTCGGGAATTCGGACGTAGCTAGTCCTTAAAATAGATGAAGGGTCGCCGCACTGCATCTCTACCACGGCAACGTGGTGGGTGACTTGGGGAGAGTTAATTTCTCTTAGATCGGGTTTAAGCCCAACCTGGTCGTAATCCGTAGCGACCCCCAGGGCGGCGATGCGATCCAAGAGCTTGATTACGGAAGAGAGCTCCATTGGATCTAGCTGCTCGATGAGCTCCGAGCTGACGTGTAGGTTGCTTTTGATGACCCGAGAGGTCACCGTCGGTGCAACAGCCGAACAGGCGGTCATGAGGAAACCACCTAGCCGGAGGGTTTGGCCGACAACCAAGGCTCCCTTAGCAACGACGCCGTCTTTAAAGACGGGAGGAGGCATCCTTCCTGATTGTGACGGCACAGAGGAACTCTCAATGAAAGCACCAATGTCGGTGTCAAAACCGGCGGATCTCGGGTAGGGGGTCCCGAACTGTGCGTCTAGGCCGGATGGTAACAGGAGGCAAGGAACACGATGTTTTACCCAGGTTCGGGCCCTCTTGATGGAGGTAAAACCCTATGTCCTGCTTGATTAATATTGATGATATGGGTAGTACAAGAGTAGATCTACCACGAGATCAAGGAGGCTAAACCCTAGAAGCTAGCCTATGGTATGATTGTTGTATATGGAGTTGATTGCCTACGGACTACAACCCTCCGGTTTATATAGACACCGGATAGGGTTAGGGTTACATAGAGTCGGTTACAATGGTAGGAGATCTTGAATATCCGCATCGCCAAGCTTGCCTTCCACGCCAAGGAAAGTCCCATCCGGACACGGGACGAAGTCTTCAATCTTGTATCTTCATAGTCCTGGAGTCCGGCTGAAGGTATAGTCCGGCTACCCGAACACCCCCTAATCCAGGACTCCCTCACTTGTGCTTAGAAAGCCAGTCCATTCCAAGAATAAGATCAATATCCGAGTTACCAAGAACCATTGGAGAAGTCAGAAACTTAAAATCACCCATCATGATAGAAATATCCGGAACCTCGTAGTTTGCGAGCAAACATTTACCCGGTGAGACAACTGCTAACGATTTATGCAAAACTTGAGAAGACAACTCATGCTTAGATGCAAAAGTTCTCAAGATGAAACAATGCGATGCACTGGTGTCAAAAAGAACTTTTGCAGGAACATCGTTAACAGGAAGGTTACCCATGATGACATCTGACGAGTCCTCTGCCTGAGCTGCATTCATCAAGTTGACCTTGGCGTGCTTGGGGTTATGCTTGACCACATCTGTACTTGCCGATCTCACAGGAGGAGGAGGAGGGAGACACCTCTGATTGAAGCATTTGTTGGCATAGTGACCCTTCTGTTGGCACTTGTTGCACGTGACCTCTGAAAGCGGACGGTGATACAAAGCACTCGATCTTGGAGCTTGAGACGAAGTCTTGTTCTGAAAGCCAGGGTTGGGTGGGTGGGAAGATCCACTGCCACCTTTGCTCTTCTGCTGATAAGTCTGATGGAACAGAGGAGGAGGAAGCCAATACTTCTGCTGCTTAGTCACTTGAGTTGAGGAAGAAGGAGTAGCATCTCTGACTCGCTTCTTGGAAGCATCGCACTTCAGTTGAGCAGCCTCTTGCTTCAATGCCATGTTGTAAAACTCATCGTACCTCCTGGGCTCAAAGAGGACAAGAGCTAGCTGGATTTCTTCTCTAAGACCACCCCTGAACTGGTATATCATGCTCTTCTCGTCAGGGACGTCCTGCTTAGCAAAGCGGGCGAGCTTCTGAAACATCTTGTTGTAGTCATAGACAGACATAGAGCCTTGCTTCAGGTTGTGGAATTCCTCACGCTTGCTTTCAACCACGCTCTGAGGAATATGATGAGCTTTGAAGTCTTGACGGAATTCATCCCACGGCCTCCTCTGGAATCTTTGTACTGCTGAAACCATTCTGCAACTTGGTCTTTGAGTTGGAAGGAAGCGAACTTGACAAAGTCCTCAGGCCTGACGTTACTGCACTCGAAATGCTTGCACAAGTCCACGAGCCAATCATCAGCGTCTGTTGCCTCAACACAATTGATGAAGGTCTTTGGCTGGTTAGCAAGGAACTAGTTGAGTGTAGCAAAGTGATTCTGATTGTTGCCTTGGTTCCCTTGGTTTGCTTGGTTGCGCTCTTGAAGAATTTGCATGATCAACTGCGTGTTTGCATTGGTAGCGGCCATCATAGCTTGCCATGCCTCCGGAGGTGGAGGTGGTGGTGGCGGATCAGGATTCAGAGTCGTGCGCGTTGAAGGAGCCATCCTGAAGAGGTTGACATCCATTAGCACATTGATAGGTAAATATTGAAGCTGAACCAAACGGGTTGAAATTGCAACATATAGTCTTCACATCCGAACAAAATGAATGAATGCATTCCAATTGAAATGGTCACATATCCATAAATTGAGAAGCCACTTAGAATTTAGGTAGAGGAATAAAATCAACAAGGTACGGAGCAAGAACGAATATTCGGTAAGGATCACCCAATCTCAAACCAAATATCCATGGAAGAAGAACTAGAGCTACAAGAATTCCCACCTATGAAACTCCCGAACCTTTTCGGTTATGCTATCAGGTGTTGGGGATACAGGGGAAGCATAATATCTCACCCAAATCTAGCAAATCCTACATCCAGCTGTATCCACCCTTCAACACATAACCGAGAAAACTTCAGAAATCGTCTACCTCAACCTTCGAAAAGCATCAGTTATACAAGTTATGGCAATACTCCCGAACTCCCGCCCCAGTACTGGGTGGCGTCGAGGTTATCTCACCAACAACTACATAAAAGAGATTTTCGATGTCGGCGAACTAAACTCAGGTATTCCAGAACTACAACGATAAAATTGTGACAACAATACCTCAGAGCTCAACTCCCCGGGACACTGCCACAACCCCTAAATGACAGGAGGCACCAAGAACAATGTTCTCGTCACAAATCGATCGGAACGATTCCAAGATACCCGCGTGATCCTAATTTTTTTTAGTGAAATTTGAGAAGAGAAGAGTCAAAACTCTACGTCAGGATGCCTTACCAGAGCGATGAAGGGACTAGGGAGTAAAAAGAATTCCTAACTCTCCGATATATAATTCCTAAATGACTCAAAACATTTTTCTAGACTCAACTCGTCAGCTAATTTGATCAAGCAGTGGGGCTCCTAAGGTCGGGGAAGGCTCTGATTACCAACTTGTAACGCCCTCGATGCGGCTATATCTCCTACGTGTTGAAGCACGACTTAGAGGCATAACCGCATTGAAAGCAATGTCGCAAGTAAGGTAATCTTCACAACAACCCATGTAATATAGATAATAGGGGTAAAGATACATAGTTGGCTTACACTCGCCACATCACACAAAGTACATGAATAACATTACAATCATCCAATACACTCATGGTCCGACTACGACACGAAAATAAAAGATCAACCCCAACAAGCGACATGGTCCCGATCGCCCCAACTGGGCACCACTACTGATTATCAGGGAAAGACACATAGTAACGGCGTGAGTCTTCGTCGAATTCCCACTTGAGCTCAAGCGCATCATCTGGAATGGAGTTATCGGGCCCTGCATCTGGTTTGGAAGTAATATGTGAGCCATAGGGACTCAGCAATCTCGCACCCTCGCGATCAAGACTATTTAAGCTTATAGGTAAGGTAAGGTAATATGTGGAGCTGCAGCAAGCGACTAGCATATATGGTGGCTAACCTGTTCGCAAAAGAGAGCGAGAAGAGAAGGCAAAGCACGAACGAAGAACTATAGAACAAACTACGTCAAGCATTACTCCAACACCGTGTTCACTTCCCGGACTCCGCCGAGAAGAGACCATCACGGTTACACACGCAGTTGATTCATTTTAATTAAGTTAAGGTTCATGTTATCTACAACCGGACATTAACAAATTCCCATCTGCCCATAACCGCATGCACGGCTTTCGAAAGTTCAAATCCCTGCAGAGGAGTCCCAACTTAGCCCATCACAAGCTCTCACGGTCAACGAAGGATAAACCTTCTCCCGAGACATTCCGATCAGACTCGGTATCCCGGTTCTACAAGACAACTTCGACAAGGTAAAACAATTCCAGCAACACCGCCCGAATGTGCCGACAAATCCCGATAGGAGCTGCACATATCTCATTCTCAGGGCACACTCAGATTGTCCAAATTTCCGGTAGGCCAGCCCAGAGTTGCGCCAGGTGGCCACCGGCGGCTGACGAGGTGGACCAACACTCAGAGGAGCACTGGCCCGAGGGGGTTTAAATAAGATGACCCTCGGGCTCCGGAAACCCAAGGGAAAAAGAGGCTAGGTGGCAAATGGTAAAACCAAGGTTGGGCATTGCTGGAGGAGTTTTATTCAAGGCGAACTGTCAAGGGGTTCCATTATCACCCAACCGCGTAAGGAACGCAAAATCCGGAAACATAACACCGATATGACGGAAACTAGGGCGGCAAGAGTGGAACAAAACACTAGGCAAAAGGCCGAGCCTTCCACCCTTTACCAAGTATATAGATGCATTAAGATAACAAGATAATATAATGATATCCCAACAAATAAAACAATCTTCCAACAAGGAACGATCTCCAGTCTTCACCTGTAACTAGCAACGCTATAATAGGGGCTGAGCAAAGCGGTAACATAGCCAATCAACGGTTTGCTAGGACATGGTGGGTTAGAGGTTTGACATGGCATTTTGGGGGGCATGATAAGCAAGTGGTAGGCATCGTAGCATAGGCATAGCAAAAGAGCGAGCATCTAGCAAGCAAAGATAGAAGTGATTTCGAGGGTATGATCATCTTGCCTGCAAAGTTGTCAAAGTTGACTTGATCCTTGTAAGCAAACTCAACGGGCTCCTCATTAGTGAACTCATCTCCCGGCTCTACCCAAACAAGACAAACAAGCAAGAGGAACACAATCAACCATGTGCAAAGCTCAAACAACACGATGCAAACATGGTATGCTATTGAGGATGCGATATGTGATGCATATGCAAGATTTGACAAGGAGTGATTGAACCTGGCCTCAACTTGGAAATCCAAGAGTGCCACTGGAAAGTTGAGGTGATTTCGGTTGAAGTTGATATAAAGAACACCGGATCGGATGCACGGTTTGGAAATGGCAAGCAAAACAAACATGGCACCGGTCTGCGATAAACAACAAGTAGCCATCTAAATGCATCAAGATAATTATGCTACAGCACTCAAATATGACAACAAAATACATGGCAGGGATCCACTCATGATGCTAGACAAAAGATAAACACTGAGCTACGGCCAATTCATCCATTAACAGGTTCAAACAAGCATGGCAAAAATGCAAATGATAACAGGTTTTAGACTTAGTGAAATTAACACAAGTCTGGAATTTCAGATCAGGTAGCACACTTTGGAGCATGAAAACTATATGCTACAGGAACTTAACATGGCAAAGCAAGGTATGGCATGAAGCTACTCAAAGAGATTAACAAAAGTCCCTTAGTGACCTTGAGCAAAAAGGGATCAGAAAATACATTTGCAAGCATGTGAACATGGCAAAAACATAATCAGGTTACAGACTTAGTGAAAAACTGGAACATGCAAATATGTTAATAGGTAGGCATGTTCACGAGCTCGATGCACTCACTACAGAGCATGGCATGACAAACTAAGCATACAACCATCAAGAATACATATTATAGAAGCTAGACATGGCAAGAACAACAACATAGCATGCACGGATCAACAACAACAGGCTCGGCAAAATCGCTAACAAGTAAGCAATCTGCCAGGATTCACGAAATAGCAAAAGTAGAGCTTGATTGACTCAAGCTAGGGTGCTCCATAATTGCAAACAAAGACATGGATGGATAGAGCACCACAAGGTTAACAAATCATCCTTACTGATTATCCTCAAAAGAGGCACGTATCACTAGGAAACAACATGAATATATGGCATATTGATAAAATCAGATCAAGGACTTCGTGAAATTCTAAGTTCCTGAAATCAACATTAACGAATGCACTACTTTGCAAGCTTGTGATAGTCACCACACACATCACAAAAATACATGGTAAGCACCTCTGTAAAGATGGCATGACATATAACAAAACACATGTAGAGCTCAGGAGCATATCATGCACACATTAATCGTGGCAAAAATGACGAATAGCTATTTGATGCAGCCAATCTGACAATTAACTCAAATAGCTCTCTTCCAACAGCATTTCGGGCATCCAGATGAACTCAAATGAAAATGATGCAATGAGATAAAATGATGTACTCTCTCAGACGAACATTTTGATATGCTACACGCTCAAATCGGATCTACGGATGCGGAGTTACGGCATGATGAAAATGCAAAATATTACTAAAACGGGGAAAAAGTCAACCGAGGATTAGGGTTCCAGATCCAGATCGGACCGGGCACGGAAGTCGAGGAGGCCGGATCTCTCACTGGGGTACACTGTAGACGGCCGGAGCAGGGACTTGGCGGTGGTGGCGCACGCCGGCGACGAGGAGGAGGCGGTGGGCGGCCGGAGCAGCGAGGTCGGCGTCGGGCGCGGACGGGGCGGCGCCGGCTCGGGTCGGCCACGATTGTGCTCGGTGGCGCG
>NC_057806.1:221115656-221137004 GCF_018294505.1 Triticum aestivum
TCCGGCACGCGGAGAGGGGATTTTTTAGGGTTTGGGGGGAGAGAAGACCCGGGATTTTCGGGGAGAGGTCTATATATAGGCATAGAGGGAGCTAGGAGTGTCCAAATGAGGTGCGGTTTTCGGCCACGCGATCGTGATCGAACGACCGAGATGATGGAGAGATCTTAGGTGGGTTTTGGGCCAAATTGGAAGGGTGTTGGGCTGCAACACACACGAGGCCTTCTCGGTCCCTCGGTCAACCGTTGGAGTATCAAACGAAGTCCAAATGGTACGAAACTTGACAGGCGGTCTACCGGTAGTAAACCAATGCCGCTTGGAAAGTCTCGGTCCAATCCTGAAATGTTTAACCCCCACACACGAAAGGAAGGTAGAAAGGACCACCGGAGGAGATAGGAGCGCCGGAATGCAAAACGGACAACGGGGAAAATGCTCGGATGCATAAGACGAACACATAAGCAAATGCAATGCACATGATGACATGATATGAGATGCATGACAACGACCACAACACACGGAGACAAAAACCCGAACCCGAGGAAATAAAATAACTTAGCGCCGGAAACGACAAGAGTTGGAGTACATATAAGGTAAATTACATCTGGGGTGTTACATAGACATAAGATGAGCCCTTTTTAACTCACAATTGAGCGACTCACCAGAGGGGAAGTACTTTGGTCGAAGCACCCTTACATAATCATGATGCTCAGTGAGCCTCCAACATTGTTTAGCAAGCATTGCCGGATTAAAACCGTGCATATCACGAAAATCCATGCCACCTCTATCCTTTGGGACACACATTCTTCACCATGCAAAACCAATGCATTTTATGTCAGTTTTCCACGTCACCCCACCAATAGTGCGAAATAGCATCAATAACCCTCTTGCAAATTTTCTTCAGGAATTTGAATACATTCATCGCATTGGTGGGGATATCTTGGGCCATCGCTTTAATCAAATCCTACTTACCACCATAAGATAAAGTTCTCTCTTTCATCCATTGATAATTTTCTAAATTGTCTCAATAAGATGTTTAAAACAATCCACACTATCCACCACAATTATAGAGGGAAGGCCCAAATATTTATCAGAAAGAGAAAGAGACACCGTCATTATATCCAGAATTTGGCATACCTCCATTTTCTTGAAAAGGAGGATAGCCCCCGGCCTCTGCATCTGAAAGATGCATCCAGTCATATTATTAAAGAAGTTGCAGCAAATAACAAGGTATGATATTCAAGTACAACTCGCAAAAGGAGCAAAAATAAATAAAAGCTAAGAAAGAAAATCATAGCCACAACCAGCAGGGCAACAGGACATAGTGACTAAACTCCTATCCTATTATGCGATCGCCATCCAAACCAGTTGAAGATAGCCCGTGCCACCATCTCCCATCGGTTGCACCCAGTAGCCAAATGCTCCCTAGAGTCCATAGGAGTGAGTAACAACCACGTACGGATCCATGTCGTAGCTCTGAAAATAACCTGCAAGAAGTTTAAAACATTTTGTCTGTTAAAAATCATATCGTTCCTACAGTTCCATATACCCAAAGTAGTGCGCATATTCCAATCTGAATACGTAACGCAATAGTAGGTTGCACTCCAGTTAGCCACGTCCCAAACAACACGTCTATGCTAACTGGAGGAGTAATGTTAAAGGCTATATGAATGGTTCGTCAAAGTAACTTCACGAGAGGGCAATCTATGAAGAGGTGTTGTATTGTTTCGTCTTGATCACAAAAACAACATCGTACACTACCTACCCATCGTCGCTTTAGTAGATTATCTTTGGTAAGGATCACCTGCTTGTAGACAAACCACATGAATATTTTGATTCGCAAGGGAACCTTAACTTTTCAAATAGGCATCGATCTAGGGATTGGGCCAGAATTAATGAGATCCAAGTACATGGATTTTAACATAAAACAATCCATTGCCCGTTAACTTCCAGCGAAAGGAGTTTGGTCGGTCTGAGAGTTGAACATCCATCAACCTCCGCACCAAGTGTAGCCAGGAATTCCATCGTTCCCCTACCAAAGATCTCATGAACTGGATATTCAAAGGCACCGTCTATAATATTGTTGCCACGTAATCCTCCTTATGCACAATATTATATAAAGAGGGATACTGTAGGGCTAGGGGCGTCTCTCCTAACTATGTATTCTCCCAAAACCTTGTTGTCGTTCTGTCCCCAACAACGAATTTCGACCTATGAAAAAAGGTCTCTTTCGTTCTCACGAGTCCCTTACAAAATGGCGAATCATTAGGTCTTACGATTACCTGAGCCAGAGTTTTAGAGTGTAAGTATTTGTTCCTTAAATTTTGTGCCCACATGCCATCTGATTCTACGGATAACCTATATAGCCATTTTCTTAGTAGGCATTTATTTTTAATCTTAAGGTTCTCAATCCCAAGACACCCCCCTGGTCTTTGGATCGACAAATAATATCCCATCTTGCCAAGCGATATTTTGCCTTAACCTCATCTGATGGCTAGAAAAAGCGAGATCGATAGAAGTCTAGCCTCTTCCGTACCCCTTTAGGTACCTCAAAGAAAGATAGAAGGAACATTGGTATACTAGTAAGTACCGAATTGATCAACACCAACCGACCTTCATACGACATAAGTTTACCCTTCCAGTAGCCTAGTCTTTTTTCAAATCGATCTTCGATGCATTTCAATTCTTTATTAGTTAGTTTCAAATGATGAATTAGTATACCCAGATAGCTGAATGGCAGGGATCCCAGTTCACAGTCAAATAATTTTTAGGCCCTACCAAAGTAAAACAATTCACTTTTGTGGAAGTTAATCTTAAGTCTCGATAATTCACTTTTGCATTAACATTTGTATTGAAGCTGAAATAAATAAATGATTTAGCTACACCCACCATTTGTGGCAAGGACATAGAATAATCAACCAGAATTGTTTTTAACGTGTTTGCATTTTCAGCAACCACCTTCATAAGAGCATCTCCAGTCGCGTCCCCAGCAGGTCCTTCCCAGGCGTTTTTGCCGCGTCGGCGCCGAAAAATCGGCCCAGTCGCGTCCCAGGAGTCCGTTTTTCACCGGTTTGGGCCGAAACTAGCGCCGACGGACCCGGACCGAACCTGGTGCGGTGGGGGGCGCCCGGGGGCGCCGGGGCAATTGGTTTTGGCGTGAAAGCAGATGGACCCATCGAGTCAGCGAGACGCCGCTTCGTCACCCTCATCGCCTCGGTTCCCGCGGGAATCAATGCGAAGGCTGCCGCGCTGCCGTGCCGGTCAGCCTCCATTGATGCCTCTCACGGGCGATGTAGTGAAAGTGCCGCAACGCCCATCCAGCCACGCGTCGCCCGGCATGCAGCCCATCACCGCCCCGCTACGGCTATAAAATGCGACCTCCCCATCGGTGGACGCCACAACTCTCATTCCCCCCTCTCCGACGTAGATAGCAACACTCATCTCTTCCCGCCGATGAGAAATATGGCCGAGAGGTACCCAAGCGACGGCGCGGCGGCGAACGGCTTCGGCCGCCGCCACCTCCAAGAGCAGGAGGCGCGCCTGCTCTACGAGGCCGAGTACCCGGTGCCCCCGGACATGCGGGTGCCGGGGACGTGGCGCCTAAGCGCCAACGGCGTACCCGTGCCCGAAGGAGCGGCGCGGCGTGCCGAGATCGCCCACATCCGCTCTTCCCTGACGCAGGCACAAAGGGACAAGCCACGCTACGCTGCCGACAACCACACCCTCTGGACCATGTACTTCCAATGCCGTCGCGACGAGCAGATCGCCGCCACCAACAGCGTCATCCCTCGCAGCCGTTTCAACGCCGACGGTCAAGGCGAGTGATGGGGCGTGCCAGGCCGCACCCTCGAGGCCGTCCTCGACCACATCGAGACCAGCAACGTGCCGCGCCTCGAGTACCCATAGCGGCTGACCTTCTCGCGCCGCCGTGGTAGCTCTTGGACACCGCGGCGGATGGAGCCGGGGTCGTCCTTGTCGTCGGGCTCTGGCTCACCGGCCGCGCCGCTTCGCCCCGTCAAGCCCGAGCCGGAGGAGACGCCGCTCGGGCGCCGCACCCGCAGCGGTGCCCTCGTCATCAACTAGGGTGCCCGGCCCTTCCCGCCTGGTCCGGCTCCGGGGAGACGCTCCCTCCGCCTGGTCCGGCCGAAGCCCGAGCCGGGGCTGCTCCCGGTGAAGCCGGAGCACGTCGAGATGGCTGCCCCCAACGACGAGTTCGCTCTCAAGTGGGCAAAGGAGGACTACGTTCGTGAGCAGGTCCGCCGCCAATGCCGGGCGTACACGAAGCTCCAGGCCCGGCGCCGCGGGCGCGAGGAGCGCGACGTCATCGTCCTCGACAGCGATGAGGAGGACGAGGCCGGGCCGTCCAGCGCGCCACCGCGCCTCGCCGACCTTCGCCAGGGCTACAGCAACGACGTCGCCGGCCCAAGCCAGCTGCGTGACGACAACGACGACGATGACGACGACGGCGGCGACTAAGGCTTCTCGGCATGTAGACGGCGGCGACGACGGCGGACAGTGACGGCTAGGCGTACTTTAGGCGTAGTTCAGTCGTAGTTTGCATGTTTTCATGTTTTATGTACAAATTTGAATAAAGTTTCACCGAGTTCGTGCAAATGTTGCCGAGTTTGCATATATTTTGTACGCAATATCGCCGCACCCGGAGCTACCGTTGAACCGCCGACTGAGAGCTAGGTCGCGCCCACGCGTCAATCTAACGCTGGCTCGCCCTCAGGGGGCTCTTTTTCGGTGCCGAACGACTGAGATGCTCTAAGCATCAAAGAATCGTCAAAAAGGTAAATGAGAAATTGGAATGCCCGACGGCTCGTTCATCTGTTTCGCTGCCAGAGCGGGCCCGCATGCCAGCAGCACAACGAGAGTCCCAAGTGCACGTGTGCACGTGCTCACCATACACAAGCACACACACGCTCGCGCACGCACCAGTCACGAGTGGCGGGAGCGGAAGCCATGCGTCCCCTCCTCCTCCCGGCCTCGCTGTCGTTATCGCTACACGTCGCCGGTGCCGCTGCGTCGTCCTCCCGCCGCGCCATGGTCGCTGTGGCGTCCGCGGCGTCCAGGAGCTTGTCGTCGTCCTCGTTCGACGCGTCGGCCTTCGAGGCCGAGCGGCTCCGCCTCGACGCCGAAGCGCGGGCCTCGATGGTGTTAGACTGTATTTACATGTGTATATTGTAACGTTGTATACCACCTCATTATATATATATGTGATAGGCCACCCCTAGAGGGTTGTGCCGGTTCCCCCCAAAGCCTATTGTCTTACATGGTATCACGCTAGGTTACGTCCGCTTCCGCCTAAAAACCCTAAACCGCCGCCGCCGCCGCCGCCGCCACCGCCGCGCCCGCCGTCGCCGTCGCCCGACTGCTATGACGTCCGCCGCTGCGTCCGGCTCCACCGCCACCGGTTTTCTGCCGGCCTCCCTCGCGGCACTTCTCTCGAGGCCGCTGGATGCCGCCTCCCTTCAGGCGCCGATCGGGACACGGAGCGTCGGCTCCCTCTTCGCGCTCCCGCCGGCTGCTACTTCGCCCGGGCAGGCGCTTGTGGCCCACACCGCCGCCGCCCCGTCAACCGCGGCTGTCGCGCCCTCGGCCACTGCGCCGCTGGTGGCGGAGGACGTCGCGCTGGCAGGCTTCGCGGCGTCAACCGCGGCCATCGCGCCCTCTGTCACCGCGACGGCTGCCCCTCTGACTGTCTCCACGGTGGTCTCACCTCAGCCAGTCTCCTCGATGGGATCGCAGCCGCCGCCGCCGTTTCACTTCGGCCATCTCATCACCATCAAGTTGTCGTCGGACAATTACATCTTCTGGCGCGCGCAGGTTCTTCCGCTTCTTGGGAGTCACTATCTGCTTGGCTATGTCGACGGCTCTCTCCCTTGCCCTCCTGCGCTGGTTGACAGCGTGCACGGTCCGGTCTATAATCCGGCTCACCGTGTCTGGACAGGGCAGGATCAGGCGAACCTCTCCTCCATCCAGGGGTCGCTCTCTCCGGCCGTTGCTGGGCTTGTTGTCTTCGCCAAGACGTCCCACGAGGCATGGACTATTCTTGAGCGCTCGTTTGCGGCACAGTCGCAGGCTCGTGTATCTGGGCTCCGTCGCCAACTTGGGGAGTGTTAGAAGCTTGACTCCACCGCCACTGAGTTCTACAACAAAGTCAAGAGTCTCGCCGACACGCTGGCCTCCATTGGACAGCCCCTCACCGACTCCGAGTTCAACTCGTTTATTGTCAATGGTCTTGATGAGGAGTATGACGCCCTAGTCGAGATCATCAATGAGAGGGGCAACTTCACGCCCATGCCAGCACAGGAGGTCTTTTCACGCCTCCTGCTTACTGAGCAACGAGTCGAGACGCGCCGATCCAGGGGCAACGGCGCCCTCTCGGCAAACGCCGCCACCAAGGGTGGTCGCTCCTCTGCTTCATCCAGGGCTCCTTCGGGGCAGTCACCACCACCCGCCTCGGCCCCTCCTCCTACTGCGACGCTACCAGGGGCTGGCGGTCCACGTGTGTGCCAGCTTTGTGGTTGCGATGGGCTCTGGGCCTCGAAGTGTCACAAGCGCTTCCAGCGGGGTTTTCTTGGTCTCGGCAATGACGGGAAGGATACACGCAACTTTGCTCGTCAGGTCGCCATGGCTGATCGTCCGCCGCCGCAGAAGCCACAGGGACACACTCAGTCCTACTCCATTGATCCCCACTGGTACATGGACTCTGGGGCGACAGAGCACCTGACCAGTGAGATGGGGAAGCTTCACACTCGTGAACCCTACCATGGCTCCGACAAGATCCACACCGCCAATGGAGCAGGTATGCACATCTCTCATATTGGTCAAGCATCACTTCTCACTAGACATGCCAATAGGAGTCTTCAACTTCGCAATGTTCTTCGAGTTCCATCTATGACATGTAATCTTCTTTCAGTTCCTAAACTCACTCGTGATAATAATGTGCTTTGTGAATTTCATCCTTTTGATCTTTTTATTAAGGATCGGGGCACGAGGGACATTCTTCTTAGTGGGCGGCTCTGCCAAGGTCTCTATCGTCTGGAGCATCCTGGCGTCGCTCGCGTCTTTAGTGGAGTTCGGGTATCTCCGTCACAGTGGCATGCTCGTCTTGGTCACCCGGCCACACCTATTGTCCGGCATGTTTTGCGTCGTCATGAGCTTCCTAGTGTGTCTAGTAATAAAGATGTAGCAGTGTGTGATGCTTGTCAGCAGGGGAAGAGTCATCAACTTCCTTTTTCGGAGTCCAGTCGTGAGGTGAAACATCCTTTAAAACTTGTGTTTTCAGATGTATGGGGTCCTGCTCAGACTTCTGTTAGTGGTCATAATTACTATATCAGTTTTGTTGATGCTTACAGCCGCTTTACCTGGCTTTATCTTATCAAACGTAAATCTGATGTGTTTGACATTTTTGTTCGGTTCCAAAAACATGTTGAACGCCTTCTCAAGCACAAAATTGTTCATGTTCAGTCGGACTGGGGTGGCGAGTATCGCAACCTCAACTCCTTCTTTCAGTCGCTTGGGATCACTCACCGTTTAGCATGTCCACATACACATCAGCAGAATGGTTCAGTAGAACGTAAGCATCGTCACATTGTTGAAGCTGGTCTGACTCTTTTGGCCCATGCATCTGTTCCGTTTCGTTTTTGGAGTGATGCTTTCACCACTGCATGTTTTCTCATCAATCGTACTCCCACTCGTGTTTTGAATATGAAGACTCCCATTGAAGTTCTCCTTAATGAACAACCGAACTACACCTTTCTCAAGGTGTTTGGGTGTGCTTGCTGGCCCCATCTCCGTCCATATAACAAGCGTAAGCTCGAGTTTCGTTCCAAGAAGTGTGTTTTTCTTGGTTATAGCTCTCTTCATAAAGGATACAAATGTCTTCATGTGCCCACTAATCGTGTCTACATCTCTCGGGATGTTGTGTTTGATGAGCATGTTTTTCCCTTTGCCAAACTCCCTGTGTCCACTACCGAGCCACCTGTCATGCATTCATCCTCTGTTGCTTCTGACCAATTTGATGATGTTGCATATTCTCCTCTATTGTTGCCTAACCATGGTGCAGGCACTGGTCGTGGGGCTTGTTTGGAGATTCTGGAAGTGTCATCTTCCTCTTCGTCGCCATCGCCTTCATCCTCGGCACCTTCTGTTGTGCATGAGGAGCACATGGCGCCCCTGCATGGCCTTGGTTTCCATGCTCATGCACGGCCGATCGACGCCCTGGCTTGGTCGCCTCTGGCTTCTGGGCTGCCTTCGCCATCGTCGCGCCCTGCAACTCCGCCGACTGGGCCGGCCTCCTCGGTCCCCGTCTCGCCCAGGGCGTCGGGGCAGTCATCACCAGGCCTGGCCTCGCCCGCCCCTGCCTCGCCCAGGGTGTCTGGGCCCTTCTCACCAGGGCCGGCCTCGCCTGCTCTCGCCTCGCCACGGCCGTCTGGGCCGGTGTCACCGGAGCTGGCCTCGCCCACTCTCGGTTCGCCCATGGCCTCTGAGCCCCTGTCATCGGGCCAGTCTTCGCCATGCAGCCCGGAGTCGTCTGTCCCGAGCTCGCCTGAGGTGATTCCTGCATCTCCGGCGACCGTCACGTCTCCGTCACCTTCGCCTCCGCCGGCTCCTGCTGCTGCTCTACGTCCACATACGCGCAGTTGGAGTGGCATTTTTCAGCCTAAGCAACGTCACGATGGCACAGTTGCTTGGTTAGCGGCGTGCATGTCTGCTGCTCTCGCAGATCCATCCTCTGAGCCACGCACGTATCAAGCTGCTATGCGCATTCCTCATTGGAGAGAGGCCATGGAGCAGGAGTATCAAGCGCTTCTTCGCAATCAGACATGGACTCTTGTTCCTCCACAATCACAGGTAAATGTCATTGATACCAAATGGGTTTTCAAAGTGAAGAGGCATTCTGATGGGTCCATTGAGCGCTATAAGGCTCGTCTGGTTGCTCGTGGTTTTCGACAGCGTTTTGGACTTGACTATGAAGACACCTTCAGTCCAGTGGTCAAGCCTACTACCATCAGACTTCTTCTCTCTCTGGCTGTTACTCGAGGTTGGTTTCTTCGTCAGCTTGATGTTCAAAATGCTTTTCTTCATGGTGTCTTGGCGGAGGAGGTTTACATGCGCCAGCCTCCGGGTTTCTCTGATCCGGATCGCCCTGATCATCTCTGTCGTCTGTCCAAGGCAATTTATGGTCTGAAGCAGGCTCCTCGTGCTTGGCATGCTCGTCTTGCAATGGCTCTTCGTGCTCATGGTTTTGCATCATCAACTGCTGACTCCTCATTGTTTCTTCTTCAAAGGCCTGAGGTTACTATGTACTTGTTGGTCTATGTAGATGATATCATTTTGGTCAGCTCCTCTCAGTCGGCTGCTACTGCGCTTGTTCGCTCACTTGGTGCTGATTTTGCGGTCAAGGACCTTGGGAAGCTTCATTACTTTCTTGGTGTGGAGGTTACTTCTCGTGCTGCTGGCCTTGTTATGACGCAGAAGAAGTACTCTCTGGATTTGTTGCAGCGAGCTGGGATGCTTAAGTGCAAACCGACGACTACACCCATGTCTACCACTGATAAGCTCAATGCTGTTGATGGTGTGCTTCTTTCTTCTTCTGATGCGACAGAGTACAGGAGTATTGTTGGTGGGCTCCAGTACTTGACGATCACGCGACCAGACATTTCCTATGCTGTTAACCGAGTCTGCCAGTATCTGCAGTCACCCCGTGACACTCATTGGTCTGCTGTTAAGCGGATTTTGCGCTATATTCGTTTCACGGTGACTCATGGTTTGCATATGGTTGTCTTTCAGCATATTCTGATGCAGACTGGGCTGGCAATCCGGATGACAGGCGATCCACGGGGGGTTATGCTGTCTTCTTTGGCTCTAACCTGATTGCCTGGAGTGCTCGGAAACAGGCTACTGTCTCGCGTAGCAGTACTAAGGCTGAGTATAAGGCTGTGGCCAATGCCACATCAGAGATCATCTGGGTACAGTCCTTGCTTCAGGAGTTAAGTATACCCCAATCCCAGGGGCGCGGGCGGAGGAAGATACGAAAGCGGGTGTGGGACGTGCTCGAGGCCGAGAGCGTCGCGCGCAACCCGCGCCCCGTCCACCACCGCATCCCCAACTTCGATGGCGCCGCCGCCGCCGCCGATTCGGTCCGCTCTCTCCCGCCTCTCTTTCGCTTCTCACCTCGGAGCCCCCACCACGGAAACTAGCACGCTGTTCTGTTCCTATCTCCGATTGTGGTTGATGTTACCAGCCGCAAAATTGGGGAGTTCCCTTGGTCCTGCTATCTAACTGTTCCTTCATTATTTTTGCTTATTATATAACTCTGTAATGACGTGGAAATGTTTCTGGATCTCACTAGTTAGGGAGGTTGGACGTGTTTCAGAATGCACAATGCGTGAAGGTCAATCCGGATTCGCCGCAGAAGCAAGTTCGATTCTTAACACTCTCAGGTGAGTCGGCTGCCACTTCTCCTTGCATACCTTAAAAACTTGCATGTTATTGGCTATTGATATCTTGTTTCGTTTCTTGAATTATCCATGCAAGCCAGAGCAGACTTTGATGAGGCTTATAGCTTTCCATACCATCTGCCCCTTTGAACCTGATGCTCATTTTAGCCCAGTACTCAGTATAAGTTTGTCATACATATACTCGACCAGGTCTTTCATTATTTACAAATGATGCTACTGGAATCACACAGGCGATAAGAAACTTCTGACACCGCAACCACGGCTCAGGACGGGGTTCTTCTCCGCTCTAGAATCTCAGATGATACCCACTGGATGCATTCCTGAAGCATGCACTTCTGTTGGCGCAGCCAAATATGGAAGGCCGATAGGTCTAGATGAAGTGATTAAAGTGGATCTGATTGTGATTGGGTCGGTTGCAGTTGATCCAAGCACGGGAGCACGACTAGGGAAGGGTGAGGTAATTATTTTCTTGCACATGCAGTTGAAGAACTGAACTAGAGTTGATTTTGTTATACTTGGATCAATGATCAAGATCAACTGTTGACCTTTCACAATGTCAATGCTGCTTCTTTAATGAAGAAACAGTAGGGAAAGCCTCCACTGCGCCATTTTCCTTTTATAAATGGAGAACTATACAAACGGTTATGTACAATGTCAATGCTACCCTGAAATCGAACTGTGCTTTGTCTACCAAAAGTCGAATTTTCTCGCTTCTTATCTGTAGTTTATCTATGAACGTTGATCATAGGGATTTGCAGAGCTGGAATATGGGATGCTTCGTTATATGGGAGCTATAGATGATTCGACCATGGTAGTAACAACTGGTGAGTTTTATTTATGTATCAGCTGGTGATCCAGTTTGTATACAGATCTAATGAGTTTGGTAATGTAGGAACTAGGATAATTGATTATATAGGTGGGCATCTTCTCATTCTTCAGCATGAGTGCCAGCTTTCTATTTTGTTTTTCTCAAAATATTTGTCAGCACTTCTTTTTTATGTAATAGCCTGTGGCTAACTGGACCTAACTTTATAGTTGTGACGCTAGAAATGGTTGAGATACTGGTGGATATTGTCTTTTGTAATCCACAATCCTGCTTGTATTTCATCGATCATTTTCTTCAAAGAACCATCTATGTGGACATGCTGTGCCGCTTCTTTTCTGAAGTGGAAACAATTGGTGATTCGTTAGTTTCTACCCGAAAGATTGAGTAGTAACCAATCCAGTAGAATTAACTTCCAATTTTGTCTACGGGTACAGTACATGACAAGCAATTAGTGGATGACATTCCAGTTGAAAAGCTGCTAATTCATGATGTACCGGTTGATATTATCTGCACCCCAACTCAGGTCATCTTAACAAATACTGCAATCCCAAAGCCACAAGGTCTGACTGATTCCTCTCGCTTGGTAAAGTTGCAAATAAGTCTTCCACCACCAGATTTTGACGAACTTCTGTTTGTGCAGGGATTTACTGGGAAAAACTATCTCCCGAAAAGTTGGGCCAAATTCGAATTCTAAGAGAGCTGAAGAGACGCATAGAGAAGAGACAGGAACAATACTTCCTTGTGGGCCATCTGAGAATCTACCACCAACAGCTCAGCGAAGAAGAAGAAGAGGGCGGTAACTACGTATGTTTTTTTTGATAAAGGGCGATTTTATTATCTCAAAATGTAGCATCAAGAGGATACAGAACATTATGAGTAACACCTGGCCTCTGCATAACTAAGTATGTGTATCATAACTGATTCTATTGAATATTATACATATATTTTAGAGAAAATTAAGATATGTTAAGCATTGCGCGGTTCAAATATTGGGTCTATAAAGACTTGTTTACAAAAGAGCTAATATCCCCGAAAGTCATAGAACTTGTGCTTGATGTTCAGTTTAGTGCTAAAACTCTAAAAATACAGAATTATGGTCATTCAACTTGTCCCTGCATACATATACGGCCACTTCTAGACATATGTTGTGCTTCGTCCATATCTAGACATATGTTGTGCTTACATGGCATGCCAACGTTGCTATGGCCACTGTTAGTGACCGGAACAACAGAGTGCTACGTGTGCATGTTCTTTTTTACATATACACTCTCGTTGTCAATTAGAAAAAAACAGCTTTCGGGGCTCGGACTCACTAGCTCATGTACGAGCATACCTTCTGCCAACCAACACACTAAGCAGATTCTCAAGTTAAAACAGAGGCAAACAATAATTTATAATGAAAGCAGTTTTTTTTCTCGATTATGTTTTTTTTGTGCGACCAAAAATGCCGGTTCTCAGAAAATCTCAAAGTTTTAAATGAAATTCGAATTAAAAAAAACTGTCCAAGATATTAGCAGGAATTTTCATTCTGGTCTGAGAAATCCCCGTGGTCACTGAACCTCGTGCCAAAATTTCAAATGTATTTTTGAATTTAAACACCCAGAACTGTATCAAATAAAATTTTGTATGCACATAATCATACAACGCACTGCATAGCTCCATGGTCACGTGATCGATTCCAATGGTCTCCATCAATAATTTTTGGTAATTTTAGCTGATATTTACTCAAACTCACAAGTTGGGGTCACCTAGCAGATGTGCAATACTAACCGTTGGAATCGTGCATAGGCTTTATTCTTTTCTAGGTTCAGTTTTATATATTGTAATGCCAAAAAAATTGAATTTGAATTTGTTTGAATAAATTCGGGCGAAAAAATACGAAATTTCCGAGATTACCTAGAAACTGATTTTTCTGACGTGTCCTGAGAAAAAAATGGGCATCAAGAAAATAATGTTGGATACAAGTAGTCGTTGTTGACAACATATAAAATTATGTGTTCCTCCTTAGACACATGAACAATCACGAATTTCAAAATGTTTTTTTTTTGGCTCGCCCTCAAAAATTCTTTCAGATAAATCAGATTTTTTTTTTGAATTCAAGTAATTTTATGGTTGTCCCGCCAAAAATATATTATTTGTTGGGTTGACCAATATAATACATTACAATATTCATTTCATTATTAGACTGGAAAGGAATGCCTTGTGTGCGTGGTTAGCTCGCGTGGCAAGTTTGAATAGGTCGCTGGTCCGATAGCTGGCATGATGATTATTTTTGAATCTTTTCTGCAAAAATGTCGTCACACCTAGCGCCTCTACCACCCAGTCTGACAGTGGGGCCATGCACGCGTGGCGTATGGCGTGTCACGCAAGCGGCAGATACGCATGCATACGCACTCTGTGACCGTATTTGCACGTGAACGCAAGTTGAGTGACCACAAATTCGTTTTTTTTTTAAGTTTTTAGCACCAAACTAAACATTCAAAGCAAGTTTTATGACTTCTGGTGATATTATCTCTTTACAAAAGGTCATACTGTTTCATCTTCTTCGTTGAGTCGGCAACATAAATGAGTACTAGTGTGGCTGTTTCTATGGCCTATTTGATGGTCTTCGCATCCCTCTGTCCTCAAATATAAGACGTTAAAATATAAGATGTTAAACATCTTATATTTTGAGATAGAGGAAGTACTAAAAAGTCAACTTGTGGTATGACCAACTTTAATTAGATCCCAATGATGTGCATCATACTTGGCTGACCTTATCTGCTGACGTGTGTGCAGGTGTGTTCGCGTTGGTACAGTCAAAGCGCACATGTGTCCCGGCGCTGATGCGGCATTACGTGATTGGCTCTTGCGTCTTTTGTACTTCACTACGAGAGTTGTGACCAATTTGTCGAAGTCACTTAATTAAATTGTGGTTTGCGCTGAAAACGGAAGAAGAAAACGATGACAGGTTGTGAACGCTGAAATTTAAAATTCAGCCGAATGATCTAGCCACCTTATCCAAAAGTTCCCTAATTTGAACGTGTGAATGGATTATTTGTCTCCTGTATTTCTTGGACCGTGTCCTTGAGACCCTTGTCTCAATCTCCCGGTCTCAGGTGTGTATAATAACGTGATCTACTACCTCCGTCTAGTCATATGTATACATCTAGCATTACAAATTTTATCTTCAAACAGTGTACCGAGTGTTGCCCCGGTCTGATTCGTTTAACGATAATGACTTCATTTTTGGTGAGCCATCTTAGAGGTCCGTAAAGCTGCATATTAGCGATGAAGCCCCGCCGAGCTCGGGTGAGGAGGTGATCCATCATTTTTTTCTTCGGTGGCTGTTGTGGTGGTGCTGGAGGCAGGTGACAGACGTTGGTGTCAAGCTCAGAGGTGTTTTGTTATCTTTTCAGTTTTGTCATGCCGGTTTTTACGAGACTTGTACTTTGATCTTTATGATATGAATGAGACATGTATTATCATGAAAAAAAAATTCACTCCCTCACTCTATCCTCCAACCCCCATTTTCTCCCACGCATAATCCCCAATCCTCATTCTTCTCCTTTAATTTAATTGGCCGAGGCTAATAAGAGGAGAGAGAACTAATATGACACTCATTTTCTAGATATACCCTTATAACCGGGAACAAAATATTTGATGGTACCGAGGACTAGATGCTACTATGATTTGGTCTATTAGACATTCTTAGATTGGACATTCCCAAAAACTCTGCAATATTTTGCAAAAGGAAGAAATTCCCCTAAGAGTCCGAAAATAGTGTATAGGTCCAGCAGATCCAATAGTTTCCATATGCTGTCCGATTTAAGATCTGATGACCCAGGATCCCGTATCACGGTAGCACCTGGGCCTTGGTGGCACTAGACATTCTTCCCTTATAACCGGACAGAGCGAGTGGTGTAATAGTGTAATCACAAACTCTGACACCAACACCTACTTCTGGTTAGATATTTGGCTGCATAAAAAATCACTCAGTGCTCTATTTCCATGCCTCTACTCGCACACCACTACACCACTTGCTCGTGTGACCTCTGTTTTGATTCATGGTTTGAAATCAATCCTGCGGAACCACCTAACATCTAACGCCGCTACCAAGTTGTGCTCTTTGTTGTCGCTTCTACAGGACTTCTAGGTGTTGCCGGAACCAGACGAGCGCTTCCTCAACAGCGGTCTACGCTTCACTACAAAGACCACCTATGAACTAACCACGCCGGTCAACAACACCGATGCTCATTCAGTGCCCATATGGCCAACATGTGTCCTCAACATCTTTGTCTGGCCTCTATTCCATCTTCTTCGCAAGCATGTCATCTCAAACCCCCTCTGCCCAAGATGTGGGTTCGATGGTGAAACCAGCTCGCACATCTTCATCGATTGCCCACTCGCGAAGCGAATATGGCTCGTCCGCTTTGTCTTTTTTTTCTTCTGTTTTTTGGGCTTGTTGAGCTGTGCCCTCAGCAAAAGCTTTTGTACTATTTGTTGTGCCGCTACTCTGTGTGTGGGTGTGAACCTTATTGAACCTTGTGGCTGTGGTGGTTTGCTTTATTTATAAAGCGGGACGAAAGCCTTTTTCAGTAATATGGCAAAGGATTGACTTCTCACCTACCGACACCATCGACGAACTTTGGGATTGCTGCCTTCCTCACCAAATGGATTCGAGCGATCTGGCACTCCATGCTTCTCATCATCCTATGGAAGATTTGGGATTCCAAGAATACTACGACCTTCAGACAACAAAACCACCACAGTGTCAGCATCCTTAAGCGAATCATTGAAGATCTGATGCTCTGGACACACCGGATGAAGAAACCGGAACAAAAACATGTCGCCTCCTCATGACGTTTCTAGCTCTTATCACGATTACACGTGCTTATATAATTCATCTTTGTAATCAATCAAATGATGGATTGCAAAGTTGAGAAATATATTTAGGTGAAGAGCTTCCTTCACCTGTTCATTTTTCAAAAAAGAAAGGACAGAAAAACCAAACATGACAGAATTTTGTAAGGGACCTTGTCTTCTTGTCGTAGTCATACACGTGACACATTTGATTTTGTGAAACTATTTGAGTTCCACGTAAAACAGAGACAATGTGCATCTTGTGTTTGTATGGCTAGACAAGTGCCAATCCGTACGAAGTCAAAAGACGTCTCTGCCGACGGAGAACTTGGGGCGGCACGGAAAGCTTGGTTTATCAAATTCGAGTTTACACTCTTGCATCGGTTTCTATTATCTAAATAAAATATAGGCGGGGCTAAGCGTCCGCGGGCGGATAATTTAAAAAGATCCACCGTCTCTAAAACCATTAGATCTGACACTATCCAACAGTCCAACCCCTTTCTCATCTTTGCAATAGAGCACATGTTGCACAAATTCTTCTGCAACATTAGTGTTGTTGCAGAATTTTTTTCGTCTTCACATTTCTGCAACATTGATCTTGTTGTGGAATCAACTTTTGCAACACGGAATGACTTTGCAGAAAAAAAATTCCGGCTTCAATTTTCTGCAACATGGATATTGTTGTGGAACGGACTTTTGCAACATTGATGTGTTCCAGAACATTTTTTCGCCTTCATTTTTCTGCAGCATGGGTGTTGTTGTGAAAAAAACTTTTGCAACACAGATGATGTTGCGAAAAAAAACCCAATGAAAATGAAGTTACATAAACATAGACGTCACTGATAGCATCGCTGTTGTTCGCCGTCGTCGCCCCCAACCACAAGGTCATCCACCTCCAACTGTCAATCCCCGTCGCCGGTCGCGTCGGCTAGCGAGCATGCATGATACTCCATCAGTGCTTGCTGTTTGTACCCGCTAGCTGCTGCAAGCTACCTTCATGGACGCCCACCAGCCGTTAGATGCTGCTTGCATGCTACCTCCATGAATACCTATGACTGGGTTGGAGAAGGACATGGCCGGGTTGTGGTGTCCGCCAGACTCTTCCGTGGACATGTCTACTCACAGGCCGGTGGGCATGGGATGGCGTTGTTCTGCTTGCATGTATGATGCAAAAGGCTGAATGGCTTTGGGGAAAAAAGGAAGAAGGCAAGAAAAAATTTATATGGCTTGAGCAATCAAACGAGATAATAAGGTAGCACGTGAAGCGGTGCACGGACCCACTGAAACACGTGTCGTCCTATGCGAGGTGGCGGATGCGGGAGAGAAAATCCACGGGTTGATTCTGAGCTTTTTCCAATATAAATGAACGAAGTTTGTCACAAGTTTTTCAGAAATTCCAATTCCACCAAGAAACCAAACAATTTGCTGTCCGTGTGAACACGCTGACCACGCGACGTGAGAAACGAGTCCACCCTTTTTTCTTCCTTCCTTCCTTGTCAGTATCCGTCGGCTTCGCTTTGACTGTCAGTCAGCGAATGTTGCGTTGGGATCACACCGACGGGTCATCCCGCCGCTCAGGCTGCTCATGGCTGTAGGCTGCCCACGCCGCTGCTGAGGTCACCACCGGGCCCGGGCGTTCTGTACTGGCACCCTCACCTCTGCTCTCCGGCTGCATGGGGTAGCTCGCTCCGGCTCCGAAGCTGTACATCACAGGAGGCGCCGGCGTTCTCGGCGCCCCCGACGTCGAGCCGCCGGTGCTCGGCAGCAGGAACCTGGCGTAGTGGGAATAGGCCTGCCCTCCCAACAGAGCCTGCGACTCCAGCAACGCCTCGGGCCGCTGCGGCGGTGGCATCGCTAATGCCGGAGCGGGGGGAGGCTGCTGCTGTGGCGGGATGGTGGCGGACTCCGGAAAGTTGAGCTTGGCGCGGCTGCCGCGGAATCCGAGGGCGGCGGCGTCGTAGGCGCGCGCGGCGGCCTCGGCGTTGTCGAAGGTCCCGAGCCACACACGCGCCGCCTTGTGCGGGTCACGGATCTCCGCCGCCCACTTCCCCCACGGCCGCTGCCGCACGCCCCTGTACCGCTTCCTCGGCGTGCCCCCGGAGCCGCCAGACTCGGCGGAGGACGGCGAAGGAAGCTCCTCGTCGCCGGCTGCCACCCCGTGCGGCGAGTAGGATGCGGCGGGCGCTGCTGTGTAATCTGCACGCGAGTCGAATAAACAGAGGAGAGAGGGAAAGAATGTCATGACAAGTCACTAAGAAATTTCTGTATTTTTCTACTGTATGTTACTCTACTTTCCTGCCCACTTGCTCTGTTTCGCTGGACGACGCGAAGCTATGATGCCGAAATGAATCAGCCAAAGTTTTTTTTTAACACGAATCAGCCTAGGTTTGCCAATGTACGTAGTATGAATGGAACAGTGGGAAAACGATAATGCCGATTTCCTTTCATACTGTTGGCGGCTCCTAAGATTTCAAACCCTTTTTAATTGGACTTATCTATCGAGCACATGGAAGAAGAAGACCAACATGCCCTGTTGTAGGTGGGGAGGAACACGTGTCTGACGCGGCACGCATGCTCGTACGCACATCTACCGAATCGTTCATGATAGTACTCTAGTTTACAAATCTTAATTTGATTCTCTCTCCTTCTAAGAAGTACTCCATCCATTCTAAATTACTCGTAAATTTAAACTAAAACCATAACAAGTAATTAAATTTACGAGTAATTTGAAACGAAAAGAGTACTAGGGATTGATGAACTCCCAAATAAAAAAATGATCGAGTCGTTAGCAATGTCCTTAACTTGTTTAAGGCTTCCCTAAAAAAGCATGTTTAAGGCTAACAATACTATTGTTACGTGTCGTTTTATGCGTGTTGCACGATGCTTATGCATGGAGATGCATGGTCGTTGTCAAGCGTACCACGTACCGGCAAGGAAGGGAGAGGCCGCCGACGGCGCTCCGCCGTCTCCGTCTCCACCACCGTACGACGTCGACCACCACGCCTCCTCCGCGAAGGCCTCGTGCTCGGCGGGTCTCTTGGTCGAAGACGCGATGCCACCATCGCCCACGCCGCCGGCGACGACATGAGCTAGCGCCGACACCATGGCCGACATGTCCTGCGCCTGTCTGCGCCGCCACATCGTCGTATTGGGCGGCGGCGAGGACAGTAGTGCATGCTCCTCCCGTCCATCTCCCCCGTCGTCGTCGCCGGCGGCCAGTCGCCGCCGGTGCTCTCCAGGGTCCGCCACCTCGGCGCCGCAGCACATCAACTCACCGACTCTCGCCCACAACAAATGCCTGGCGTGGCTACTGGCTAGCTAGCTACGTGACAGGCGACCTTTTCACAAATGCTTCAACTCCTCGGCGACGGACAACTATATATATAGAGAGAGGGGGAAGTTTCAGGTGTACGTGCTGGCTTGGCTGCCTAAACCTTAAGCAGTAAGATATGCCCACTTCGTGCGTGCGTGCGTGTGTTTAATTAGCTAGATGTTGTAATCGTGGATATAGATTTAGTTCCGCCATCGGAACAGTGATCTACATCGATCTAATTAATCTACCCACGAACCCACATACAACGCATTTGTATCACCGGCATTGCTTGTTTCATCTAGATCTACTACTAGGTGACAATGTATCTGGCCTGGCGCATGTGTGTGTTCATGGACGTGTGCAAATTCTGTTCCTACTTGTGCTGCCATGTCTCTTTTCTTATTGTGTCGGCAGCTTTTCTGTGTACACACACGGATCACTTAATTTACTCGCTTCATCTCGGTACAAGTTTGCTTCAGGGACAAGCTCTATATATATGAATTACTTTTTGGTGTTTCATAGCTTAAAGATAGCCCCTTGATTTTTTTAATTCAAGTTTTTGATAGGTTGAAGATAGTGTCCAAAGTACCTTGCGATAAATAATGTGTTTGATCATGTTAAGCTAGTTTGCTGTTGTTCATATACTATTGGTTGTTTGCTTCGTGACTATAGTTGCCTTAGATTGTAAAGCTTAGACAAGTTTAACCAATTTAGAAGAGTATTTTAGGTAAGATGTTCTGCCGCATTAGGGATCCACATAGCATACATGCAAAAAATGTGACAAATTTTTCTTAAGGCTTGCCAACTTGTGACTTTCATTTTATGGAACTAACTTTAGACAACTTTGACAAAAAAAAGCGTGAGAAAGTGTGGCATGGCAAGGCTGTAACACCCTCGATGCGACTATAGCTCCCACGTGTCGAGGCACGACTTAGAGACATAATCGCATTGAAGGCATATGTCGCAAGTTAGGCAATCTTCACAACATCCCATGTAATATAAATAATAAAAGGGAGATAACATAGTTGGCTTACACTCGCCACGTCAATCAAGTACATAAATAACATTACATCATCCAAACACTCATGGCCCGACTACGGCGCCAAAATAAAAGATAACCCAACATGCGACACGGTCCCAATCACCCCCAACTGGGCACCACTACTGATCATCGGAAAAGGAAACATAGTAACGTTGAGAGTCCTCGTCGAACTCCCACTTGAGCTCATACGCGTCTCCTGGAGCGGAATCATCAGGCCCTGCATCTGGTGTAATAGTAATCTGTGAGCCATAGGGACTCAGCAATCTCGCACCCTCGCGATCAAGACTATTTAAGCTTATAGGTAAGGCAAGGTAAAATATGAGAGGAGCTGCAGCAAGCGACTAAAAAGTATGGTGGCTAACTTATTCGCAAAAGAGAGCGAGAAGAGGAGGCAAAGCGCGAGCGTGAAACTAGAGAGCAACCTACGCAAACATTACTCCAACACCGTGTCCACTTCCCGGACTCCGCCGAGAAGAGGCCATCACGGTAACACACTCAGTTGATTCATTTTAATTAATTAAGGTTCAAGTTATCTACAACCGGACATTAACAAATTCCCATTTGCTCATAACCGCGGGCAGGGCTTTCGAAAGTTCAATCACTACAGGGGAGTCCCAACTTAGCCCATGACAAGCTCTCACGGTAACGAAGGAATAGACCTCCTCCCAAGACGTTCCGATCAGACTCGGTATCTCGGTTCTTCAAGACACTTCGACAGGTTAAAACAAATCCAGCAACACCGCCCGAATGTGCCGACAAATCCCGATAGGAGCTGCACATATCTCTTTTTCATGGCACACTCAGATTGTCTAAACTTCCGGTAGGCCAGCCCAGAGTTGCCCCTGGTAGCCACCGGCGG
>NC_057806.1:221137227-221144790 GCF_018294505.1 Triticum aestivum
CCAAGAGAAAGAAAAGGCTAGGTGGCAAATGGTAAAACTAAGGTTGGGCATTGCTGGAAAAGCTTTAATCAAGGCGAACTATCAAGGGGTTCCCATTATAACCCAACCGCATAAGGAACGCAAAAATCCGGGAACATAATACCGATATGACGGAAACTAGGGTGGCAAGAGTGGAACAAAACACTAGGCGAGAGGCCAAGCCTTCCACCCTTTACCAAGTATATAGATGCATTAAGATAACAAGATAAAATAATGATATCCCAACAAGTAAATAAATGTCCCAACAAGGAACGGCCTCCAATCTTCACCTGCAACTAGCAACGCTATAAAAGGGGCTGAGCAAAAACGGTAACATAGCCAATCAACGGTTTGCTAGGACATGGTAGGTTAGAGGTTTGACATGGCAATTTGGGAGGCTTGCAAGCAAGTGGTAGGCATCGTAGCAATGGCATAGTAAAAGAGCGAGCAAACTAGCATAGCAAAGATAGTAGTGATTTCGAGGGTATGATCATCTTGCCTGCACAGTTGTCAGAGTTGACTGGATCCTCGAAAGAAAACTCAACGGGCTCCTCGTTACCGAACTCGTCTCCCGGCTCTACCCAAATAAGACAAACAAGCAACAAGGATACAATCAACCACGTGCAAGAACCCAAACAAGACGATGCGATGATGATATGCTATGCGGGATGCGATGCGGGATGCAAAATGCAAGATATGACAGGAAACGCATGAACCTGGCCTAAACTTGGAATTCCAAGTGTGCCACTGGAAAGATGAGATGAAATCGCTTGAAAACGATATAAAGAACGCCGGAATCGGAGTTACGGTTTGGAAATGGCAAGCGATTCAAAAATGACACCGGTCTGCGATTTACAGCAAGTAGGCATCTAAATGCAAGGAAATGAACATGCTACAACACCCAAACATGACAACAAAATACAATGCAGGGATGCACACAAGATGCTTAACAAAAGTCTAGCACTAAGATACGGCCAATTCATCCATTAATAGGTTCAAACAAGCATGGCAAAAATGCATATGACAAACAGATTTCAGACTTAGTGAAATTAACACTTGTCTGGAATTTCAGATCAGGTAGCCCTCTTCGGAGCAACAAAACTATATGCTACATGATATGAACATGGCAAAGTAAAGCATGACATGCAGCTATTCAAAGAGCTTAACAAAAGTCCCTTAGTGACCTTGAGCCAAAAGGGATCGTAAAATACAATTGCAATCACGTGAACATAGCAAAAACATAATCAGTTTTCATACAATCTTGAAAGCAAAAACATAATCAGTTTTCAGACAACCTTGCGTTCAGTCTCTTCAAGAATAGCAACTGGGTGCTCACGATAAGAGAGATCTTCTTGGAGCTCAATGTCCTCGAAGTTGACGGTGTGGTCAGGAGTCTTGAAGCACTTTCGAAGCTGAGAGACATGGAACACGTCATGAACATTTGCAAAGTTTGAAGGAAGCTCGAGTTGATAGGCGAGGTCGCCTCTCTTGCTGACAATCTTGAAAGGTCCCACGTATCTAGGGGCAAGCTTCCCTTTGATACCGAAGCGACGAATACCTTTCATAGGAGAGACGCGGAGGTGAACATGATCTCCGATCTCGAAAGCCAAATCACGGTGCTTACTATCATAGTAGCTCTTCTGGCGGGATTGGGCTGCTTTGAGGTTATCACGAATGACTTTGCACATTTCCTCTGCCTCTGTGATTAAGTCATTACCCAAAAGCTGACGTTCACCGGTTTCAGACCAGTTGAGAGGGGTACGGCACTTCCTGCCATACAGAATTTCAAAAGGGGCCTTGCCCGAACTTGCTTGAAAACTGTTGTTGTAGGAGAATTCAGCATACGGAAGACAATCCTCCCACTTCATGCCGAAGGAGATCACACAAGCCCTCAGCATATCTTCAAGAATTTGGTTGACACGCTCGACTTGACCGCTAGTTTGAGGATGGAAAGCTGTGCTGAAGCGGATGTTCGTGCCCATGGCCTTCTGAAAAGAATCCCAAAACTTTGAGGTAAAGATGCTGCCACGGTCTGAAGAGATCACTTGAGGAATACCGTGCAGAGAGACAATACGAGAGGTATAGAGTTCCGCCAATTGAGCTGCAGTGATCGACTCTTTGACAGGCAGAAAGTGAGCCACTTTGGTGAGTTTATCGATGACAACGAATATATCATCATTGCCACGCTTGGACTATGGGAGCCCAGTCACGAAGTCTATTTCAATGTGATCAAACTTCCATTCTGGAATGGCAAGAGGTTGGAGGAGACCTGCTGGCCTTTGGTGTTCTGCCTTCACTCTTCTACAGACATCACATTCATTCATGAATTGAGCAATCTCGCGCTTCATTCGAGTCCACCAATAAGCCTGCTTGAAGTCCTGATACATCTTCGTGCTCCCAGGGTGAATGGAGAGGAGAGAATTGTGAGCCTCGTTCATGATCACTTTACGGAGGTCACTTTTGGGTACAACAATACGATCATTGAAGAAAAGAGTGTCCTTGTCATCAAGGCGGTAGCACCTGTACTTGGACTGACTCTTGGCAATCCCAATCTTCACCTTTTTCACCATAGCATCAAGAAGCTGAGCTTGGCGAATCTGGTCTTCCAAGGTAGGAGAGACTAGAAGGTTAGCTAGGAAACCTTGAGGAACAACTTGCAGATTAAGTTTGCGGAAAGCTTCACAAAGCTTGGGTTGATAAGGCTTGAGAATCAGATTGTTGCAGTAGCCCTTCCTGCTCAATGCGTCAGCAATCACATTAGCCTTGCCTGGAGTATACTCGATACTCGGATTATACTCTTGAATCATTTGGACCCATCGAGTTTGCCTGAGGTTGAGATTAGGCTGAGTGAAGATGTACTTGAGACTCTTGTGATCAGTGAAAATGTCCACTTTTCTTCCCAATAGAAGATGTCTCCAAGTCAAAAGAGCATGCACAACTGCCGCCAACTCGAGATCATGAGTGGGGTAGTTCTTCTCATTAGGCTTCAACTGGCGAGATGTATAAGCAACAACTTTCTTCTCTTGCATCAAAACTGCGCCAAGACCTTGGAGAGAGGCATCACAAAAGACCTCGTACGGCTTGGATTCATCAGGCGGAGTCAGAACTGGAGCAGTGATCAATTTCTCTTTCAAAGTGTTGAAAGCAATATCACACTCCGGAGACCAAATGTACTTGACGTGCTTCTGGAGAAGATTTGAGAGAGGCTTCACGATCTTAGAAAAGTTTTCAACGAATCTTCGGCAATAGCTTGCGGGACCGAGGAAGCTACGGAGTTGCATCACGTTCTGAGGAGGTTCCCAATTCACAATTGCAGACACCTTCTCAGGATTCACGGCAATGCCCTTGGCAGAGATGATATGACCAAGATAAAGAACCTCATCGAGCCAAAATTCACACTTGGAGAACTTGGCATAGAACTGATGTTCTCTGAGCTTATCAAGAACCAAACGCAAGTGCTTGGCATGATCTTCCTTTTTCTTGGAGAAAACCAGAATGTCGTCGAGATAGACCAAAACGAAGTCATTGGTGTGGGCATTGAAGATGAAGTTCATCATGCAAGAGAACGTCGGAGGAGCGTTGACGAGGCCAAAAGACATGACCGTGTATTCATATAAATGAAAGCTTGTCCTGAAAGCCGTCTTGGGAATATCTTGCTCACTAATTCAAATTTGATGATAACCCATACGGAGATCAAGCTTGGAGAATACTTGAGCATCTTTGAGTTGTTCGAACAGCTCATTGATGTTGGGAAGTGGGTATTTGTTCTTGATGGTCTTCTTGTTCACTGGACGGTAATCAACACAAAGTCGGTCCGTTCCATCCTTCTTCTTCACAAAAAGAACACCACAACCCCACAAAGAAGAACTAGGCCGGATGAGACCCATTTTCTCTTGAATATCGAGTTGCTTCTTCAGCTCCTTCAACTCTTCAGGTCCGAGCTTGTAAGGACGCTTGCACACAGGTTCCGTACCAGGCTCAAGATCAATAACGAATTCAACTGGCCGGTGCGGAGGCATTCCTGGAAGCTCTTCTGGAAAGACGTCTTGATATTCGCAAATGACTGGAATTTGCGAGATGGCATCGAGTTCACCCTTCTCATTGAGAGAAAACAGACGCATGGTATTATCCCGAGCGGCAAAGACAATTACATCCTCAGACAAATGAGTCACTTGTTGCCTGGCTGCACAATCAAGCCGAGCCTTGTGCTTAGAAAGCCAATCCATCCCGAGAATAAGATCAATATCCGAGTTACCAAGGATCATTGGAGAAGCTAGAAACTTGAAATCACCCATCGAGATAGAAATATCCGGAAGCTCGTAGTTAGCAAGCAAGCATCTACCCGGAGAGACGACTGCTAATGGCTTATGCATAACTTGAGAAAACCACCCATGCTTAGATGCAAAAGGTCTCGAGATAAAGCAATGCGATGCACCCGTGTCAAAAAGAACTTTTGCAGGAACATCATTAACAGGAAGGTTACCCATGATCACATCTGACGAGTCCTCTGCCTGAGCTGCATTCACCATATTGACCTTGGCGTACTTGGGGTTATGCTTGACCACAACTGTACTTGCCGATCTGACAGGAGGAGGAGGAGGAAGCGCCTCTGGTTGAAACACTTGTTGGCATAGTGACCCTTCTGTTGGCACTTGTTGCACGTGACCTCTGAAAGCGGACGGTGATATGGAGCACTCGATCTTGGAGGTTGAGACGAAGTCTTGTTCTGAAAGCCAGGGTTGGGTGGGTGGGAAGATCCACTGCCACCTTTGCTCTTCTGCTGATACGGCTGACGGAACGGAGGAGGAGGAAGCCAATACTTCTGCTGCTTGGCCACTTGAGTAGAGGAAGAAGGAGTAACATCTCTGACTCGCTTCTTGGAAGCATCACACCTCAACTGAGCAGCCTCTTGCTTCAGTGCCATGTTGTAGAACTCATCGTATCTCAAGGGCTCGAAGAGAACAAGAGCTAGCTGAATTTCTTCTCTAAGACCACCCCTGAACTGGTATATCATGCTCTTCTCATCAGGTAGGTCCTGCTTGGCAAAGCAGGCGAGCTTCTGGAACAACTTGTTGTAGTCATAGACAGACAAGGAGCCTTGCTTCAGGTTGCGGAATTCCTCACGCTTGCTTTCAACCACACTCTAAGGAATATGATGAGCTCGGAAATCTCGACGGAGTTCATCCCAGGTGATAACACGTCCACCTCTGAAATCCTTGTACTGCCGGAACCATTCTGCAGCTTGATCTTTGAGTTGGAAGGAAGCGAATTTGACAAAGTCCTCAGGCCTGACGTTACTGCACTCGAAATGCTTGCACAGATCCACTAGCCAATCGTCAGCATCGGTTGCCTCAATACATTTGCTAAAAGTCTTTGGCCCGTTAGCAAGGAACTGGTTGAGTGAAGCAAAGTGATTCTGATTGTTGCCTTGATTCCCTTGGTTGCCTTGATTCCGCTCTTGAAGAATTTGCATGATCAACTGTGTGTTTGCATTGGTTGCGGCCATCACAGCTTGCCATGCCTCCGGAGGAGGGGGAGGTGGTGGCGGATCAGGATTCAGAGTCGTGCGCGTTGGAGGAGCCATCCTGAAGAGGTTGACGTCCATTAGCACATTGATAGACAAATATTGAAGCTAAATCCAACGGAATGAAAATTGCAACATATAGTCTTCACATCCGAACAAAATGAACGAATGCATTTCTCTTGAAATGGTCACATATCCATAAATTGGGAAGCCACGTAGAATTAAGGTAGAGAAATAAATCAACAAGGTACGGATCAAGAACGAATAATCGGTAAGAAATCCCACTCTCAAACCAATATCCGTGGAAGAAGAACTAGAGCTACAAGAATTTCCACCTATGAAACTCCCGAACCTTTCCGGTTATGCAATCAGGTGTTGGGGATACAGGGGAAGCATAATATCTCACCCAAATCTGGCAAATCCTACATCCAGCTGTATCCATCCTTCAACACATAACCAAGAACCTTCGGAAACCATCTACCTCAACCTTCGAAAAGCATCCGTTATATAAGTTATGGCGATACACCCGAACTCCCGCCCCAGTACTGGGTGGCGTCGAGGTTATCTCACCAACGAACTGCATAAAAGAGATTTTCGATGTCGGCGTATTAAACTCAGGTATTCCAGAACTGCAACGATAAAATTATGATGACAACACCTCAGAGCTCAACTCCCCGGGACACTTCCACTAAACCCCTGACAGGAGGCACCAAGACAATGTTCTCATCATAAAACCATCGGAACGATTCCAAGATACCCGCGTGATCCTAATTTTTTTTAGTAAAATTTGAGAAGAGAATAGTCAAAACTCTACGTCAGGATGCCTCACCAGAGCGATGACGAGACTGGGAAGTAAAAAGAATTCCTAATCTCTCCGATATATAATTCCTAAAAGACTCAAAACATTTTTCTAGACACAACTCGGCCGCTAAAAATGATCAAGCAATGGGGCTCCTAAGGTCGGGGAAGGCTCTGATTACCAACTTGTAACACCCTCGATGCGACTATAGCTCCCACGTGTCGAGGCACGACTTAGAGACATAATCGCATTGAAGGCATATGTCGCAAGTTAGGCAATCTTCACAACATCCCATGTAATATAAATAATAAAGGGGAGATAACATAGTTGGCTTACACTCGCCACGTCAATCAAGTACATAAATAACATTACATCATCCAAACACTCATGGCCCGACTACGGCGCCAAAATAAAAGATAACCCAACATGCGACACGGTCCCAATCACCCCCAACTGGGCACCACTACTGATCATCGGGAAAGGAAACATAGTAACGTTGAGAGTCCTCGTCGAACTCCCACTTGAGCTCATACACGTCTCCTGGAGCGGAATCATCAGGCCCTGCATCCGGTGTAATAGTAATCTGTGAGCCACAGGGACTCAGCAATCTCGCACCCTCGCGATCAAGACTATTTAAGCTTATAGGTAAGGCAAGGTAAAATATGAGAGGAGCTGCAGCAAGCGACTAACAAGTATGGTGGCTAACTTATTCGCAAAAGAGAGCGAGAAGAGGAGGCAAAGCGCGAGCGTGAAACTAGAGAGCAACCTGCGCAATCATTACTCCAACACCGTGTCCACTTCCCGGACTCCGCCGAGAAGAGGCCATCACGGTAACACACTCAGTTGATTCATTTTAATTAATTAAGGTTCAAGTTATCTACAACCGGACATTAACAAATTCCCATCTGCCCATAACCGCGGGCACGGCTTTCGAAAGTTCAATCCCTGTAGGGGAGTCCCAACTTAGCCCATGACAAGCTCTCACGGTCAACGAAGGAATAGACCTCCTCCCATGACGTTCCGATCAGACTCGGTATCTCGGTTCTTCAAGACACTTCGACAGGTTAAAACAAATCCAGCAACAACGCCCGAATGTGCCGATAAATCCCGATAGGAGCTGCACATATCTCTTTCTCAGGGCACACTCAGATTGTCTAAACTTCCGGTAGGCCAGCCCAGAGTTGCCCCTGGTAGCCACCGGCGGCTGACGGTTTGGACCAAC
>NC_057806.1:221145026-221147356 GCF_018294505.1 Triticum aestivum
AAAATAATGATGACCCTTGAGTCTGCAGAACCCAAGGGAAAGAAAAGGCTAGGTGGCAAATGGTAAAACCAAGGTTGGGCATTGCTGGAAAAGCTTTAATCAAGGCGAACTATCAAGGGGTTCCCATTATAACCCAACCGCGTAAGGAACGCAAAAATCCGGGAACATAACACCGATATGACGGAAACTAGGGTGGCAAGAGTGGAACAAAACACTAGGCGAGAGGCCGAGCCTTTCACCCTTTACCAAGTATATAGATGCATTAAGATAACAAGATAAAATAATGATATCCCAACAAGTAAATAAATGTCCCAACAAGGAACGGCCTCTAATCTTCACCTGCAACTAGCAACACTATAAGAGGGGCTGAGCAAAAACGGTAACATAGCCAATCAACGGTTTGCTAGGAGATGGTGGGTTAGAGGTTTGACATGGCAATTTGGGAGGCTTGCAAGCAAGTGGTAGGCATCATAGCAATGGCATAGCAAAAGAGCGAGCAAACTAGCATAGCAAAGATAGTAGTGATTTCGAGGGTATGATCATCTTGCCTGCACAGTTGTCAGAGTTGACTGGATCCTCGAAAGAAAACTCAATGGGCTCCTCGTTAGCGAACTCGTCTCCCAGCTCTACCCAAACAAGACAAACAAGTAACAAGGATACAATCAACCACGTGCAAGAACCCAAACAAGACGATGCGATGATGATATGCTATGCGGGATGCGATGCGGGATGCAAAATGCAAGATATGGCAGGAAACGCCTGAACCTGGCCTAAACTTGGAATTCCAAGTGTGCCACTGGAAAGATGAGATGAAATCGCTTGAAAACGATATAAAGAACGCCGGAATCGGAGTTACGGTTTGGAAATGGCAAGCGATTCAAAAATGACACCGGTCTGCGATTTACAGCAAGTAGGCATCTAAATGCAAGGAAATGAACATGCTAAAGCACCCAAACATGACAACAAAATACAATGCAGGGATTCACACAAGATGCTTAACAAAAGTCTAGCACTGCGATACGGCCAATTCATCCATTAACAGGTTCAAACAAGCATGGCAAAAATGCATATGACAAACAGATTTCAGACTTAGTGAAATTAACACTTGTCTGGAATTTCAGATCAGGTAGCCCTCTTCGGAGCAACAAAACTACATGCTACAGGATCTGAATATGGAAAAGTAAAGCATGGAATGGAGCTACTCAACGAGCTTAACAAAAGTCCCTTAGTGACCTTGAGCCAAAAGGGATCATAAAATACAATTGCAAGCACGTGAACATAGCAAAAACATAATCAGTTTTCAGACTTTGTGAAAAACTGACACATGCTGAAATATAACTCAAGTAGGCATGTTTACGAGCTCGATGCACTCACTACGGTGCAAGTCATGGCAAGAAAAGCATACACCCATCAAGAAGGCACAAAATGCAAGCTAGACATGGCAAGAACAATAGCATAGCATGCACGGATCAACCACAACATCATCGGCAATATTGCAAACAAGTTGACAATCTGCCCAGATTCACAAAGCAGCAAAAGTAGAGCTCGATTAACTCAAGCTAGGGTGCTCCATAATTGCAAACAAAGACATGTATGGATAGAGCACTACAATATTAACAAAACATCCTTACTGATCATCCTCAAAAGAGGCACGGATCACTAGGAAACAACATGAACATATGGCATCATGAGATAAACAGCTCCAGGACTTAGTGAAATTACTAAGTCCCTGAAAACAGAATTAGCAAGTGCACCACTTTGCAAGCTTGCACTAGTCACCACACACATCACAAAAATACATGGGTTGCACCTCTGGAAAGATGATAAAACCCTTAACAAAACACATGTAGAGCATCAGGGCATAGCATGCACATAATAATCATGGCAAAAATGACAAAAACCTAAATGGAGCAGCAGATCTGACAATAATCTCAAGTAACCCTCTTCTAACAGCATTTCGGGCATCAAGATGAACTCAAATGAAAATGATGCAATGTAATGAAATGATGTACTCTCTGAGGTGAACATTTTGATATGCTATATGCATGAATCGGAGCTACGGATGCAAAGTTACGGAGCTGTGAACATGTGCACTTGGGCTAGGGTTTCGAGAGAAAAAGTCAACCGTCAGGAAATAGATCTCAGATCCGGAGTTCGTCGGCACGGAACCCGAAGCTCACCGGATCAGTGCTCGCCGACGGGGACGAGGACGGCAGAGGAGGGGGAGATGGTGGAGAGGCGGCGGGGCGAGGCCGGAGGAGGCGTCGGCGGCGGTGGCGGAGGCGGCGGCTTGCGCGGCGGCGGGAACGGCGTGGCGGGGCGGCGGTGGC
>NC_057806.1:221147812-221207163 GCF_018294505.1 Triticum aestivum
AATGTCTGGCGCGTCGGAGGGGATTTTTAGGGTTTTGGGGGGGGGGAGATCCGGATTTGTAGGGGGTGTTTAAATAGGCATAGAGGGAGCTAGGAGAGTCCAAATGAGGTGCGGTTTTTGGCCACGTGATCGTGATCGAACGCTCTAGATGATGGAGTAGAGTTAGGTGGGTTTTGGGCCAAATTGCAGGGGTGTTGGGCTGCAACACACACGAGGCCTTTTCGGTCCCTCGGTTGACCGTTGGAGTATCAAATGAAGTCCAAATGGTACGAAACTTGACAGGCGGTCTACCGGTAGTAAACCAAGGCCGCTTGGCAAGTCTCGGTCCAATCCAGAAATGTTTAATCCCCACACACGAAAGAAAGCTAGAAATGAACACCGGAGGAGAACGAATCGCCGGAATGCAAAACGGGCAACGGGAAAAATGCTCAAATGCATGAGACGAACACGTATGCAAATGCAATGTACATGATGACATGATATGAGATGCATGACAACGATAACAACACCCGGAGACAAAGACCCGAACCCAAGGAAATGAATATAACTTAACGCCGAAAATGACAAGAGTTGGAGTACAAATAGGGAAAGTTACATCCGAGGTGTTACAAAGGCCTAAATCCAGTAGTACTATTTTATGTTGACCCTGAATTTTTACGTTTCTCTTCTGTAGATATATAAAAGGAGTCGAAACAACAGTTTAAACATATAGGTTGGTTCATGGGGGTCTACATTGTAAATAAATCTATTTTTCTGAAAGAATTATATCTATTGTAAAAGTTTACCGAAAGTACAAAGCATCTCAAACATAATAAAAATTACATCGAGATTTTGAGACCACTGAACGACCACTACGACCGTTAGAATGAGCCACCGACGCGACGCTGTAGCCACTCCCCTAACGGAACCGGCTTGACCTTATTGATGACAGCCGAAAAGTCTTCGTGCACGTACCCTTGAGAATCAGCACCTAAAGTTGCATGAACCTTGCATAGATCTGAAGTACTCGACATCAAATCTCGCCACATGATGAGAAACACTAACCTCACCTGCCAAAGAGACGATGAGAATCTACGCCGACGGAGCTCCGTCGTCTAGGTCTAGAAGGACGAACTCGAGTAGGATCGGAGCTCGGAAGACAAACTTGAAGAAGAAACTCCGCCATCCGTCCGAGCGCCGCACCTGCAAAGACTAAAAAACCCAACCTAAACTACTAACTAGAACCGAGGCACCGGGATTCCCCTCCTTGCTATTGGCCGTCAGTGGCATGCAGAGGTATCCACGGGTTACCTGGTGAAATCTGGAGGGGAGAGTTTACCCTAGCCGCCTAGAATTTATGTACTATAGCACTTCTTTGAAGGGGATACTTCCTAGCGCAATTGGCTTTGACCACGTTAGGTCAGGGTTCACACATTCGTTTGACCATGCACGCACCTATCTAAATACTTGTGTTCCGTACATGTCCGCAGTTTTAAGTTGGTGCCAGTGACTAGAAGAAACGAAGAGGGTGATGGAGCACTTGGAGGATTGATGTAGGGTAGGAACCCTATGGGCCGATCTTTCACGAAAGGAGCGAATCCCACGAAGAACACGAAGAACACGAGGGGGAAACACGAGGGGAAACATGAGAGAAACACAAGAGAATCACTAAACCGACACAAGAAACTCACACATGTGCTAGATCCTCAGATACATAGAGTTCACACGGCACACGATCAACTAAGGACGATACAAGGGTAACGGTCTTCTCCGTGAGGAGGTCTTGATGTTCTTCTCTGCAAGGAGGTCTTGAATCCAAAGGGATCTTCTCTGAAGAGGCCGCGGTCTCTCACGAGGAGTAGATCCGATGTGGATGAGCGTAGCTCTATCTCTCAAAATGAGCTAAACCAATGCTAACCCTAGAAAGTTGGACGAGGTGGAGTATATATGGTCTTAGTGCAAAAGAGGGGGGCGAAAGGGTACATGGGCTGCGGCCCAACACGAAACAGTGCACAGGCGTCAGACGTACGGGAGTCACCGTCGTCCGGAGGCTCGCGAGGGTCCGGACGTCCGGTGTCTGTCAGACGTCCGTAAATTCAGCTCGGGTGGTTTTCGGCCGGACGTCCGGTCAGGATCGGTCGTCCGAGGAGCATCGGTCGTCTGTGGATCGTCGGAAGTCCGTCATTTTGGCTCGGGTGTGGAAGTGTCGGACGTCCGGTTAGGGTCGGACGTCCGGTCAGGGTCGGACGTCCGGAGCCTGGAGGTCATCGGACGTCCGGTCCTGGCCGGTCGTCCGGAGCCTATAGCGTCTTCTTCATCACTTCTTCTTCTCCTCGTCACATCCATCTTCCTCTTCCTCTTATCCTTGCTCCTTAGCTTCTCCATGATACCTGAGCATGCACAAAGTGTCCATATGAGGTAGTAGCCATGTCTCATGTGCATCAAAGTGGAAATGTGAGAGGAGAGATGTCACCTCGGTTTCAAGAGCTCTTGCACGTGCTCGTGTCATGGGTCCAAGAGGTGTCGTAGGAGATGTAGTTGGGTCCATGGGGATGGCCTTGTGATGCTCCGCATCATCTCCCCTCCCTTGGGGAAGATCCGTCCTTGGATCAAATTCTTCATCACCATGGAAGGGAGAGAGATCTGTGACGTTGAAGGTGTCGCTCACGTTGTACTTGTCGCGTGGGAGGTCGATCTTGCAAGCGTTGTCATTGTATAGTGTGAGCACCTTTGTAACACCCCGGTGTAATGATGCTACAGTAACCCCTGGGGTTAAGTTAATCTTTTTGCTAAACATGTGCCTGATCATTATTGTCTCATGTTCTTTCAAATTTCAGTTGAATTCAAATTCAAATTCTGTGTGGAATTCAAAATGCTCTGACATGAAATCTAAAATGTTCATCATGTGGATAATATTCTTCTGGTAATATTGGTGGTGAACAAACATTTTTGCAAAGGGTTTAAGTGCCCTAAACTACTTAAAACAGTGACCTAAGCAATAAATTAAATGCCCTTTGTAATTTATAAAATTGGCCGCTATTCCAAAAGCCTCCCAACCTTTTGTGGCAGTGCACAATAATTCTAGGAATTTGTTTTGGCCAGTGGCATAATTTTGCAAGGTCATTTTTGGCTAAAAGAAAAATGCAAAAGCTGCTGAAAAAAAGGAAAAAGGTAAAGAGGGAGAGGCCCTCTACCCCCTCCGTGGACCGAACCCCCTGGGCCGGCCCAACTCCCCCCATCCTAGGCGGCCCACCTCCCCCGGTCGCTCTCTTCCTCCCCCTGTTCAACCGACCGTGGGCGCACGCCCGCGTGTCGCCGCCGAACCTCCTCGCCGTCGACGACGAGGGATAAGACCCCGACGCCTCGGGCTCCCCTCTCCCCTCCCACTTGCCCTGCCGCCCCCACTCGCGCCAGTCCCTATCCCCTCTCCCCACTCGCTCCGTTGCCTCTCCTCCTCTCAGATTCACTCGCACCCGATGCGACCACCGCTGTCGTCTCGCCGTGGTCGTGGCCAACGACCTCCCCGAGCTACGCGAAGACGTCGAGGAGTACCGCCGTCATCACCTGCGTCGACTACGGCCAGTAGCGCGAGCTGGGAGGCGCTGCAGCCCCGGATCCCCGTCATCTTCCACCTCAGGCACTGCTGCCCTCGCTGTCGAACTCCGGCAACTCCGAGCCTCCCCCGAGCCCACTTCGCGCATCTGCAGGAGCGATGTGAGCTCCTCTTACTTTCCCCTCTCCCCTCTCTCGCGTAGGCCGCCTCACTCTCTAGCTTGCTTGCCGCTACCGTCGTAGCTCGCCGCCGTGGCCATGCTCGCCGTCGAGCTCTGTCGAGCAAGGCACCGTGCCCAGCACGCTTCAAGCAGCCCAGCACGCTTCAAGCAGCCCAGCGCACCCCGCCACGCCTCCGCCCGTGCTCCTAGCCCGACTCCACCCGTGCTCGAGCTTCGACCTCCGCCGTTGAGGTCGCTGCCGTCGTTGCACCCCCGCTCCGGCCGTGCCGTAGCCCCAAAACGACGCGGCTTCGCCTCCGCTTTCGAACGCGCTATTGCACGGACCAAACGGTGCCCCGTAGCCCGTTTCCGGCGAAGTCACGAGCCGCTCCGCCGCGATTTTGGTCGCCGGAGTTGTCTCCGGCGCCGACACAGACGTGGCGCAGTGGGCCCCACCTTTGTGTCACTGCCAGTGGGGCCCAGGGACACTAGTTGACTGGGTTGACCAGTCAACCCTGCTGATTGGGCAACCCCTAGCCAATGACCAGTGGGGCCCTCCCCCCTAATTAACAGGAATTAATTAAATTAGTTTAGTTAACCTAAATTAGACACTGACAGGTGGGCCCAGTAGTTTTACTAACTAAATTTAGATTAGTTTGAACCCTGTTTAACCCACTGTCTATGACAGGTGGGTCCCCCATGTCAATTTGACCAGTCAACCGAACTGTTGGCTGCTGACGTCACTCATACGCCATGCTGACGTCATATTCCATTTCTGTTAATTTATTTAATTCTAGAAAATGCTTAAATCTTTAAAAATTCATAGTAATTAAACCGTAGCTCGGATGAAAATGTTTTCTACATGGAAGTTGCTCAGAAAAATCCAATGAATCCAAATGCGCGGTTCAATCACCTGTCACATGCCCCTAGCATGCTGAACATGGAACCGTCCCCTCTCTTTCATCTATCCGGAATCCGCCTAACGCCGGGAATTCATCCTCAAATTTTTATCCCCTCCGTCTGCAACGTGTAGTACTACCTTAGGGCAACCCTAGCTCTGCCCGTCGTCAAGTTATGCCTTGTGATGCTTTGATTGCTCTGTATTTACTATTTCTTCCCCCTCTTCCCTTCGGTAGACCCCGAGACCGATGATGCCGCTGTGATCGACTACGTCATCGACGACCTCTTCTTCTTGTCTGAGCAACTAGGCAAGCAAACCCTCCTTGAGCATTCTGATATCACCCATTTCTTTCCCTCTCATGCTTGCATTAGAACTGCTACTGCTTTCTGTATGATCCTACTTTGATGCATAGCCTATTTTGTTACCCGCTTTCATACCTTACCTGCTTATCCTAAACTGCTTAGTATAGGTTGGTTAGTGATCCATCAGTGACCCCCACCTTGTCCTAGTTGCCTTGCTTTATGTTCGATGACTCGATCAACATGATCGACGTCCAGGCCCCGACACCGCACATCACCCCCTTAGTTGTACGACTCTGCAGAGTTACCATCGAGTGCCGAGGGTGGAACCTCTTACATCACTCCTGATGAGATCTCTGTAGTGTAGCTATATGGTCGAGGTCATCGAGGGTGATTTCCTCCTTAACCACTTCCATTACGGCTCTGTTGTGCAACCCCTGAAGTGTGAACCTCGAGGGTGGATCCTCTTACGTTCACCTTGATGATAACATCGAGTGGAATTCTCTGGGGGTGATTCCTCGGGTTTTCCCCTTGTTGTTGGACACACAGTTATTATGGTTACTATGACTTTACACTGAACCATGTTACTAAAGACGGGTCGGCCCTGAGGGGTATCCGTGTGAGCTTATTAGCGAGTGATGTGGAGTCGGGTTGACCTGGAAGGTGCCCCGAGATAACTACGAGGCATGGCCGGGCATTCTTAGACCTTGCCGCAAGTACTCGAGATGGGGCAACGGGGTCACATCTTTCGTGAGTCTTTGCTTGTTACCGCGTGATCCCAATCCACTACGATTTGGATATTTGATCCGAGGGGCCTCTGGCCTGATAGCACTAACCATCACGTGGGCATAGTATGGGCGTTCTGCGTCGTATACATCAGCCGAAGCTTAATAGACATCAGCGACTGAGTGGCGCGCGCCGGGTTGGACTGCGTAAGCTCCTGCCTTGTTGAAGGAGGTAGCTAGGTCTGCTCACCGTCCGCCCACGCAACGTGTAGGAGTTCCCGGGGAGATGGCCAATGACCCCTGGGGGCATAGGTTTAGTCTAGTGTGCTGACCTCTCTATTAAGCCTAGGTCGGGTTGCGGCGTATTGTTTGGCCGAGGCCGGGCATGACCCAGGAAAGTGTGTCCGGCCGGAGTTAATCGAGCGTGGTGGGTAAGTTGGTGCACACCTGTAGGGAAGAAAACATCTATCGATAGCCTGTCCTACGGTAACGAACACTTGGAGTTGTATCTCGATTGATACAACTAGAACTGGATACTTGAGATGAGACATGGAGATGAGACTTGGAAATGAGATGATAACTGGATAGTATGGCTCTGGGATTGCTTTCTCGTAGGGAGTCGAGAAAGGATCTCTGGCCGAGGTTGATAACGTTACTGCTACTTTACTTTATGCTACTCTACTCCCTCCTGTTGCTGCAAGATGGTGGTTTCCAGAAGATGCTAGTCTCTGATAGGCTAGGTTTTCCCATTCCCTTCTGGCATTGTGCAGTTTAGTCCACAGATACAACCCATTCCTTTGATACAAATGCATACTTAGTTTAGATCTGATGTAAGTCTTGCGAGTACTTTGGATGAGTACTCACGGTTGCTTTGCTACTTCTTTTTCCCCATACCCGATTGTTGCCACCAGATGACGGATCCCAGGAGCCAGACGACGCCACTGATGACTACTACTACCCGGAGGATGCCTACTACTACGTGAAGACTGCCGATGACTAGGAGTAGTTAGGAGGCTCCCAGGCAGGAGGCCTTGCCTTTTCGATCGTTGTTGCTTTAGTGCTAGCCTTCTTAAGGCAAACTTGTCTAACTTATGTCTGTACTCAGATATTCTTGCTTCCGCTGACTCTTGTGTTTTCGAGCTTATGTATTCAAGCCCTCGAGGCCCCTGGCTTGTAATATAAAGCTTGTATTATTTTAATTTGTGTCTAGAGTTGTGTTGTGATATCTTCCCGTGAGTCCTTGATCTTGATCGTACATATTTGCGTGTATGATTAGTGTACGATTGAATCGAGGGCATCACAACCTTGAAGGGTCCACCCGCTCGTGGTCGAAGCTTGGACTTGCGTTCTTGTGGAAAGCGATCCTTGCGAAGGTGTAGCCACACGAGATCACCAATTTTGAAGAGCATAGGGTGCTTGTTGAAGTTGAGCTTGGACGCAAGGCGTTGAACTTGGCGCTCGATGGAGTTCCTTGTATCTTCATGCACCTTCTTGAGATGTGTCACCCTTGCACTAGCATCCAAATTGTTGCGCTCTTGGAGTGGTAGAGGGAGGGTGTCCAATGGCGACAAAGGGTTGAAGCTGTAGATGACCTCGAAGGGGGACTTGCCGGTTGTTGAGTGTCTTGCTTGGTTGTAGGCGAACTCGGCGATAGGTAGGCACTCCTCCCACTCCTTGATGTTCTTCTTGATGAGTACTCGAAGTAGAGCGGAGAGTGTGCGGTTAGTAACTTCCGTTTGGCCATCGGTTTGTGGATGATACGCCATGGAGAAAAGTAGCTTGATTCCGAGCTTGGCGCATAGGGTCTTCCAAAAGTAGCTAAGGAACTTGACGTCGCGGTCCGAGACGATCGTCTTTGGCATTCCGTGTAGACGCAATATTTCCCTACAAAATAGAGTAGCAACATATGAAGCATTGTCTATCTTGTTGCAAGGAATGAAATGTGCCATTTTTGAGAAAGGTACACAATGACAAATACCGAATCCTTCCCATTTCGAGTCCTAGGCAAACCAAGTACAAAGTCCATGCTAATGTCTTCCCATCGTTTATATGGAATTGGTAGAGGCATATGAAGGCCATGGGATTGAGCTTTGGACTTAGCTTTTCGACATGTAGAGCATCGGTTGGTGAAGCGGTTGACGTCGCGAAACATCTTGGGCCAAAAGTAGTTCTTCGAGAGCGTGGCGGACGTCTTGTCTCATCCAAAATGTCCCATTAAGCCTCCTCCATGAGATTCCTGCAAAAGCAACAAACAAAGAGAAGACTCGGGGATGCAAAGTTTGTTAGCTCGCATAAGATATCAATCCTTGATGTAATAGCGTTCCCAAGAGGTATGCGTCAAACACTTGGCATAAGGAGTAGCAAAGGTAGGATCATGCTCATACAAGTCTTTGATATGCTTAAAACCAGTGACATCCAATTCAAGTTGAGTAAGAAGCATGCATATGCGGGAAAGGGCATCCGCCACAATGTTTTCTTTACCTTTAGTGTACTTGATGACATAAGGAAAAGACTCAATAAATTCACTCCATTTAGCACGACGCTTGTTCAACTTGGTTTGGCCCTTAAGATACTTGAGCGTTTCATGATCGGTATGAATGATAAACTCATGAGGGCGAAGATAGTGTTACCATTCATGCAAAACGCGGACTAAAGCATATAGCTCTTTGTCATAGATGGGGTAATTGAGTTGTGCGCTGGAGAGTTTCTCACTAAAGTAAGCTACGGGACGCTTCTCTTGCGTTAACACACCTCCTATGCCATTACCACTAGCATCGCAATGAATCTCAAAGGGTTTGTCAAAGTTGGGTAAAGCAAGCACGGGAGCATGAGTAAGCAAATTCCTAAGCTCATTGAAAGCGGTATCTTGGGATGGTCCCCAAACAAAAGGCGCATTCTTCTTGCTCAAAGCATGTAAAGGCGTAGCAATGGTGCTAAAATCCTTCACAAAGCGACGATAGAAACCCGCAAGGCCAAGAAAGCTACGCACTTGTTGCAAATTAGTTGGTTGTGGCCAAGTCTTAATAGCATTGATCTTGGACTCATCAACATGAACACCCTTAGAAGGAACAACAAAACCCAAGAAAACGAGTCTGTCAATGCCAAAAAGGCATTTCTCCATATTAGCATAGAGATGCTCTTTTCGAAGAGTTTGCAAAACGGTTCGGACAAGGGTGACATGCTCTTTGAGAGACTTGCTAAAAACAAGGATATCATCGAAGTAGACCACAACAAAAACACCAATCTAAGGGCGAAAGTGATAGAGGCGAGGGGCCCGATCTTTCAATGAGATGGTGGCTATCGTTTTGGTGGAAGTCGACTTTGACGACCCGACTACGAACGTGCGAGGACATTGCGCCTTAGCAATCGCTAAACCAACTCCGAGAGGTTATTGACCACGCCGGAGCATGATCAACTTGACCACGAGGGTCTATTTCCTGCAAGCAACGAAGAACAAGCAAGAAATTGAAATTGCAATCTGGATACCGCGAATATAAGAGGAAAGCTTTATTGATGAAGCTGGGGTTCTGTGACGCCTTTGTCTGGTCGTTGAACACAAATGAAGTACGCGAAGTTGCAACTATGGCGAACTTTAATCTAAACAAAACCCAACGTCTAAACGATGCCCTAAGGGTTGTATATATGGAGGAGAGAGGGGGAATTTCGTGGCCCTTGGAGGAGGGGTCCGAAACCAACCATAACTCTTGTTTCCCCACACATACGGACTCTAAAAACAGCCTATACTTAAGTATTTCAAAAATACATGGGCCTGGCCCAATAATAAGGTGACGCAGCACCTAGAATAGCCTCTGGATGAAATTTATGAAGTGGCATCTTGTATATTTCGTCCAAGGCTTCATGCACTCCTTAGGGTGGCTTCAAAGTCCTGAAATCATCACTTGTAACTCCGTTCTTGATCCCCTTGCGCATGCCATCATCTCCATGCTTGAACTTGCTCCAAGGTTCATCTTTCTTGTCCAAACTAGGCCCTTCATTTGTAAGCAAAACAAATGTATCCAATTTAGGCAGCATCATATTCTCATGAACAGTAGAATCGTTACCAAGAAACGAAAGTACCTGATAATTCAATTGGCGTGCGCGAGCTCTAGTAATTGGTCCAGTATGTATAGCAGCGGGGGCTGTGGGTGTAACGATGGTATTGATGTCCTCATCATCGTCCCCTTCTTGAAATGAAGTCATCCTCGAGGAAAGCTCATCCTCCTCACCCAAATAAGGCTTCAAATCTGCAATGTTAAAAGTGGGACTAACCCCAAAATCTGCAGGCAGCTCAAGTTTATATGCATTATCATTTATTTTCTCTAACACCTTAAAAGGACCATCAACACGTGGCATTAGCTTTGATTTGTGCAAATTAGGAAATCTATCCTTACGCAAATGTAACCAAACAAGATCTCCAGGTGCAAACACAACATGTTTTCTACCCTTATCTCCAGCAAGTTTATATTTAGGATTCATACGCTTCAATGTTTTCCTTAGTTAACTCATGCATTTTTAAAATCAATTCAACACGTTTTTAGCATCAAAATTAACCTTCTCCGAAGATGGAAGAGGTAACAAATCAATAGGTGCACGAGGTAGGAAACCATACACAATTTCAAAAGGGCACATCTTAGTAGTAGAATGCATTGAACGATTATAAGCAAATTCAATATGAGGCAAGCATTCTTCCCACATTTTCTTATTATTCTTCAAAACAGCCCTAAGCATAGTAGACAATGTTCTATTGACTACTTTAGTTTGTCCATCAGTTTGGGGGTGACAAGTAGTACTAAAAAGCAGTTTAGTCCCCAACTTAGTCCATAAACAACTCCAAAAGTGGCTAAGAAATTTAGTATCACGATCTGAAACAATAGTATTTGGCACACCATGCAAGCGAATAATTTCACGAAAAAACAAATCAGCAACATTAACAGCATCATCGCTTTTATGACATGGTATAAAGTGTGCCATTTTCGAGAACCTATCCACAACAACAAATATGCTATCCCTCCCCTTCTTTGTTTGAGGTAAACCTAAAACAAAGTCCATTGATATATCCTCCCAAGGAAAACTAGGTACAGGCAAAGGCATATATAAACCATGAGGATTGAGTCGTGACTTAGCTTTCTGACATGTAGTGCAGCGAGCAACAAAACGCTCAACATCACGTCTCATCTTTGGCCAAAAGAAATGTGTAGCAAGTATATCCTCCGTTTTCTTGACGCCAAAGTGTCCCATTAATCCTCCTCCATGCGCCTCCTGCAACAACAAAAGACGAACGTAGCTAGCTAGAATGCATAGCTTGTTAGCACGAAACACAAATCCATCATTAAGAACGAACTTGTACCAAGTTCTCCCTTCCTTCCAATTTTGCAATACATCTTTAAATTCAGCATCATGCACATATTGATCTTTGATGGTCTCCAAACCAAATATTTTAAAGTCAAGTTGTGAAAGCATAGTATAACGACGAGACAAAGCATCAACAATAACATTTTCTTTACCCTTCTTGTGTTTAATGACATAAGGGAAAGTCTCAATGAATTCAACCCATTTAGCATGTCTACGATTCAGTTTTGCTTGACTTTTAATGTGTTTCAAAGATTTATGATCAGAATGTATAACAAATTCTTTGGGCCATAAATAATGTTGCCATGTTTCTAAGGTCCGAACAAGAGCATATAATTCTTTATCATAAGTAGAATAGTTCAGACTAGGCCCACTCAATTTTTCAGAAAAATATGCAACATGTTTGCCATCTTGTAATAACACACCTCCTAATCCAATTCCACTAGCATCATATTCAAGCTCAAAAGTCTTATTAAAATCAGGAAGTTGGAGTAAAGGAGCATGTGTCAACTTATCCTTTAATACCGTGAAGGCTTCTTCCTGTGCGGTACCCCGAACAAAAGGCACATCCTTCTTTGTAAGCTCCTTGAGAGGTGCAACAATGGTGCTGAAATCTCTCACAAAACGCCTATAGAAACCAGCGAGGCCAAGGAAACTCCTCACTTGTGTGACCGTTTTGGGCTGCGACCAACTCTCAATAGCTTCAATCTTGGCTTTATCAACTTCAATTCCCTGTGGAGTAAAAACATAGCCAAGAAAAGATACTCGGTCGGTGCAAAAGGTGCACTTTCCAAGGTTAGCAAACAAATGTGCATCACGTAGAGCAATAAAAACAACACGTAAATGTTCCAAATGTTCCTCCAAAGATTTGCTATAAATCAATATGTCATCAAAGTAAACTACCACAAATCGTCCAATGAAAGCACGTAAAACTTCGTTCATTAATCTCATGAAAGTATTAGGTGCATTAGTTAACCCCAAAGGCATGACTAACCACTCATATAATCCAAACTTAGTTTTAAATGTTGTTTTCCATTCATCTCCCAATTTCATACGAATTTGATGGTATCCACTACACAAATCAACTTTGGAGAATATTGTAGAGCCACTCAATTCATCAAGCATATCATCTAGCCTAGGAATAGGATGACGATCATGAATAGTAATATTATTAATGCCTCTACAATCAACGCACATACGTGACGTACCATCCTTTTTCGGCACTAAAATGATAGGAACAGCACAAGGACTAAGGGATTCACGTATATAACCTTTGTTGAGCAGTTCTTGTACTTGACGCATAATCTCCTTCGTCTCCTCTGGATTGGTACGGTATGTTGCACGGTTGGGTAATGATGCACCGGGAATTAAGTCAATTTGATGCTCAATCCCTCGAATAGGTGGTAATCCCGGTGGCACGTCTTGTGGAAAGACGTCAGCGAACTCCTGCAAAATGTTAGTGACAGCAGGAGGCAAAGAGGAAGGCACGTCCTCGAATGAAAATAATGCCTCTTTGCACACAAAAGCATAGCAAACAGATTTTCTTTACTGTGAGCGCTTTACAACCGCATCCTAGTAGTTCATAGGAACATTATTCTCGAATTTTGTTTCTTGTTTCTACTAATCATGACAGGTTCCAGAGATAGAAGTTCTTGGGCAACGGACACATCTTCGCCATCACGAGAGTTGGGACAACAAACACATGCACATGGTCAGGTTATCTCTTTACCGTCATTTGAGGGTAGATTTAATCCTGCTATTTATCTAGCTTGGGAGTTTGAAGTAGAACAAGTTTTTACTCACCATGATTTTTCTGAACTTGAGAGAGTACGAGCTACCACTAGAGCATTTACTGGTTTTGCTTCTGTTTGGTGGAGTGTACATTGTAAGAAAAACATTGATAACCAACCCACAACTTGGAAAGTTTTGAAAGCTGTAATGAGACAACAATTTTTTCCTCCTTACTATCGTCGTGAATTGCTTCGCAAATTGGAACAATTAAAACAAGGCAGTAACACTGTTCATGCTTACTACCAAGAGTTCAAATCTTATATGCATCATTGTGACATGGAAGAATCTGAGGATGATACAATGAATAGATTTTTTGGTGGTTTGAACCATGATATCCGTGCAAGGTTTCAGTATATTCCTCGTTGCATTACTGGTATGTATGTTCGCGCTTGTACCTTTGAGAGACAGATACAGGAGGATGCATTGGGTGACTACAACAACTACTATTCCAGTTCATGCTCACCACCGCTGGTTGGTTCCTCCACCGTTACACCTACTAGAGCAGCCCCACCTCGGATTGTGAGCGTGGCATCATCTCAAGAGTATGGTACATTGTCAACGTCCGTACATACATCAGCTACGTCTTTGCGACAAGGCAACGTCCTCGATTGGGCCAGGTTGATCGTGCTTCCAGCATCATCAGTAACCTCGGGAGATTGGTTTAGCGATTGCTAAGGCGCAACGTCGTGCACGTTTGTAGTCGGATCGTCGAAGTCGACTCCACCAAATCGATAGTTATCATCTCATCGAAAGATCGGGACCCTCGCCTCTATCATGTAGTAAGAATGTGGATGCGGTCTTGTGGTGTGAGATAGCTTCTCCACCATCTTCATGCTAGCCAAGTTATTGCAGCTCCCTCCATCTATGATGACGCGAACAGAACATTCCTTCACAACTCCCTTTGTATGGAACAAATTATGCCTCCAATTTTGCTCAGCTTGTGTAACCTGCACACTCAAAACATGTTGAGCAACTAAACATTCATTCCTGTCAGCATCTTCAGCAGCCATGTATTGCGTCTCATGATCAGAATCATCTCCACCGTGTTCTTCATGTGTAATAAGAGCCAAAGTCTCCTCATCATAGTCACTAGCGGACTCATACCCACCATCCTCAGTAATAATCATCACACGCTGAGATTTGCATTCTCTCGTAAAATGTCCTCTGCCCCTTACAACAATGACAAATAATATCACTTGTGTGCCCTATTGATGCCATGGAAAAAGAAGAGCTCTGCGCAGGCCCAACAGGTGTGCTCTTGGCAGATAGTGGTGGTTGTGCCTGCTTTCTTGTATCACGGCTGGAGGTGGCACCTGATGGAGGTGCTGGTCCAGTCAAAGTAGAGGATGCACGTGGTGTCCATGATGAAGATCGACCTGCAGAAAAGTTAGTTCGCGCCAATGCCTGTCGATCCCGCACTTCACGTTCAGCTTTGCAAGCAAGATGGAATAAACGAGTGATATTAGTATACTCCTTATACTCTAGAATTGTCTGAATCTCTCTATTTAATCCACCCATAAAACGTGCAAGTATAGCTTCATTCTCCTCAACAATACCACATGTAATCATGCCAGTTTGTAATTCCTGATAATATTCTTCTACAGAATTTTTTCCTTGTCTTAGACATTGCAATTTTTGAAGTAATTCACGTTGATAATATGGTGGAACCCAACGAGTACGCATATAAGTTTTCAGAGCAGCCCAAGTAGCTGGAATGGGGTATAATCTACAATGTCCAGACCACCAAACACATGCAAAACTAGTGAAAGCACAAACAATAGCAGGAACATGTCTGTCCTCAGGATATTGTAAACATGTAAAATGTTGTTCAGTTTCTAACTCCCAAGTAAGATATATATCAGGAACATATCTACCCTCAAATGGTGGAATATTCAATTTCAGTTTAGGAAGATGGTCATGATCTCGTACCTCAGGTGGTGGTGCAGCCCTACCGTTGCGATGATATGCATGAGGACGACCTGGTGGTGGTGGTGCTGGTGGTTGCACGTAGTTCTGATTTTGATAAACCTCATCCTCGTAGTGGTCCTCCACCTCTGCAGTAGCAGCAGGAGCTATAGAAGCACCAACAGTAGGTACAACAGCAGCAGAAGTTTGACCAGGCTCAATGGGAACGCGCTGTGCTCGTCCCACTTGGTTTGTAAGACGATGTTGTTGTTGTTGTTGTTGTTGTTGTTGTTGTTGTTGTAGAGGTGTGACAGGTGCAGCGGGTGGTGGAAGTCACACGAGCAATTCATTAAACTTGTTATAGAGCTTTGTTTCGAACGCCTTCTCAATGCCATCTATCTTCTCCATGGCCTCCTCAAATCTATTTAGCACATCTTCCACCTGTCCACTCATCATTTGCTGAAATTTATCATGCAACTCCTTATTCGTCATGTTCTCCCAGTCAGTCTCGTTGTCTTGTGATCCTGCCATGGTTAGCAGCAATAGAAACACACAAGAATATGATCCTACAGACTACTAACAAGAGGTGGTGGTGGGTGTCACAAATCTGTCAAGCAAATCTCAAATTCTTACCAGTTCTTACCCAACAGCAGGCGGTGATCGACAACCGTCATAGTCAAAACTCTCAAAGCTTGGATAGAGCGATTACCAGGGAGAGTCAAACGCACGACGTAGATGTATGTGGAGCTGGGAAGGCTTATAATATGGTAGCAAAAAGGGTCAGCACTAATCAATTCAGAGATGCAAAGTTGAATAAACGCTCAACGATGGTACTGTGCTTGTCCTAGGCTAGACCGTGCTAGAGACGCGAGCCTAGAACACTAACAAAATCACGATGCTGCACGTAAACAAGGGAAAAGCACACTCTGGAATTTATTTTTTTCGCTCTGTTTTTTTACTCTCCTCTTTTTTTTGCGCTCCTCTTTTTTTGCGAAAATCACTATAATGGTGAGTGTCTCAAAACTCTTCCCTCGTCAAACTGATAGGATGGGCACGATTATTTTTTTGATTTTTTTTTCGGAAATCAGGTCAGCGACGACGAAAAAGTGCGACAAAAAATCACTATGATGGCGAGTTTCTCAAAACGCTCCGTGGGACCTAAAAATAGGATAGGGAAAAAATATTTTTGGTCGCCGAAATTTTGGCCTTAAAACTGCCTGGGGGTCTCCAGATTCTTTTTTTTTCGAAACCTACTTAGGCAAGGAAACACGAAACGGAAATTAGATGGATCTCGAAAACAAACCTAATATGAAAGAAACTCGGATTGGTGGTGGATATATGGTGGTAGGATATGGCAGCGGTGGTTGTATATGGATACAGATTGGTGATGGTATATGGATATGGATTGGTGGTGGTATATGGATACATATTGGTGGTGGTATATGGATACGGATTGGTGATGGTATATGGAGATGGATCAGTGGCGGATAAGCGGTGGTGGTAGATGGCAGGGGCGATGATGATGGTGCGGCGGCGGCGTGACAACTTATGACCAGAACTCGAAACTCTAAAAGACTAGACTCTAAGACCAGCAACTAGACATGACGATGCAACTACAAATTTAACAAAGCAAAATACTGAAAAGACTACGCAAAGGCTCATACTGGTTCGGATATGATGAACTAACCCTAATCTTTTTGGATTTTTCATGGACTATAGGTATGAAGAACAGACTCGATCTATACTACGAAAAAGTGTAAAATCTCACCGAGCAACCTGGAAATCTGATACCACTTGATAGAGGCGAGGGGCTTGATCTTTCGATGAGATGGTGGCTATCATTTTGGTGGAAGTCAACTTTGACGATTCGACTACGAACGTGCAAGGACGTTGCACCTTAGCAATCGCTAAACCAAATCCGAGAGGTTATTGACCACGTCAGAGCATGATCAACCTGCCACGAGGGTCTATTTCCTGCAAGCAACAAAGAACAAGCAAGAAATAGAAATTGCAATCTGGATATTGCGAATATAAGAGAAAAGCTTTATTGATGAAGGTGGTGTTCTGTGATGCCTTTGTCTGGTCGTTGAACACAAACGAAGTACGCGAAGTTGCAGCTATGTCGAACTTTAATCTAAACAAAAACCCAAAGTCTAAACGATGCCCTAAGGGTTGTATATATGGAGGAGAGGGGGAATTTCGTGGCCCTTGGAGGAGGGGTCCGAAACCAACCCTAACTCTTGTTTCCCCACACATACGGACTCTAAAAACAGCCTATACTTAAGTATTTCGAAAATACATGGGCCTGGCCCATATCCTAGCACCTAGAATAGCCTCTGGACGAAATTTATGAAGTGGCATCTTGTATATTTCGTCCAAGGCTTCATGCACTCCTTATGGTGGCTTCAAAGTCCTAAAATCATCACTTGTAACTCCGTTCTTGATCCCCTTGCGCATGCCATCATCTCCATGCTTGAACTTGCTCCAAGGTTCATCTTTCTTGTCCAAACTAGGCCCTTCATTTGTAAGCAAAACAAATGTATCCAATTTAGGCATCATCATATTCTCATGAACATTAGAATCGTTACCAAGAAACGAAAGTACCTGACAATTCAATTTGTGTGCACGAGCTCTAGTAATTGGTCCAGTATGTATAACAGTGGGGGCTGTGGGTCTAACGATGATATTGATGTCCTCATCGGAAAGACATGATTCATAAGACGCATGAAAGTACCCGGTGCTTCCGAGAGACCCATATGCATGACTAACCACTATGATCTCCACGATGGGCGGCTTGCTTGTCGGCGATCACTTGGCTTGGCAACATTGGACGAAGGACGTACACCTTGCCCTTCATCCTGAAGATGTAGTGGTTCATTCGGTCGTTGTGGATGACTCCTCTATCAAATTGCCATGGGCGTCCAAGGAGAAGATGGCAAACGGTCATTGGAACGACGTCACACTCCAAGGTGTCTTCGTAGGCGCCAATTTTGAAGGAGACTTGTACTCGATGCTCGACTTGGATAGTGCCGGAGTTGCTAAGTCATTGCACTTTGTATGGATGAGGGTTCTTCGTCTTGGGCAACTGGAGCTTGGAGCAAAGTTCTTCACTTGTGAGATTATGACAACTCCCTCCATCGATGATGTCCTTGACAGATCGTCCATTGATGTCGGCCTTGGTGTGGAATATGTGGCATCTTTGGTCTTCTTCTTGGTGATGTTGGAGAGTCAAGACCTTGGATACGACAAGAGCGGGACTTGAGTCTTCATCGCAAAACACTTGTTCCTCTTCATCGTTCACTTGCCGGTGCATGGCGACTTGCTCAAGAGCGTCGATTTCTCCTTCACTCATCGAGTCGTATGTGCCATCATCATTGAGGATCATTGTCCGCTTGTTGGTGCACTCATAGGACTTGTGGCCTCGGACTCCACATGTTAAGCATTTGAAGGAACTCGTCTTGACGGTCTCATCGGTTGGAGTGGATGATGATGAAGCTCCCGACTTGAAATTGCTTGTAGTAGGAGGATGACTTGGAGTTGACGAAGCTTTCTTGGAACTCGACTTGTCGATGTTGCTAGTAGAAGGCTTGATAGACGGTGTTGGAGTCGTTGAAGCTTGGTTGTTGGAGAAGCCGTAAGACTTGGATGAGAACTTGGCATACTTGAAATCGTCTTGCACTTGACGTTCCGCCTTTGTAGTTTGATGCACTAGCTCGATGAGGTTCGAGTATGGTTGGAAGTCGCGATCTTCTTGATAGGATGGTTGAGTCCATTCAAGAAATGTGCCATAGTTTGCTCATCATCTTCCGTGACATTGGCTCGTATCATGGCAATCTCCATATCCTTGTAGTAATCTTCAACGCTCTTGGTTCTTGCTTGAGTAGTTGGAGTTTCTTGAAGAGGTCGCGGTTGTAGTAGGTAGGCACGAAGCGTGCTCTCATCACATCCATCATTTGCGCCCAAGTAGTGATGGGTGGTTCACCTCTTGCCTCACGACGCTCGATGACTTGTTCCCACCAAATGAGGACATAGTCTTGAAACTCAAGGGATGCCATCGCGATCTTCTTCTCTTCGTCGTAGTTGTGCAAACGGAAGATCTTGTCAACTTTCAATGCCCATGAAAGGTACTCTTCGGGATCGTTGCTTCCGTTGAACTTGGACATGGTGAACTTGAGCTTGCCATAGCGTTGCTCTTCATTGTGTTGGGGTCGGGGATGATGATGCCCATGTTGTAGATGATTGTCAAGCTCGTGTCGCTCTTGGCGAGGAGGATTGTCAACGTCATGTTGCTCTTGTCGTGGAGGATTTCTATTGCCGACATGCTCTTGATGAACTTGATGTTCTTGGCGAGCTTGTGGAGGCGCTTGTCGAGCTCGAGGAGGAGCTTGAGGAACGTGATGGTGCACGCGAGCTTGATGTCGTCGTTCATGAAGTTCTTCGCGAAGTGCTTCCTCTTTGTTCACGGACTTGTTGGCCTCAGTTGGCTACAGCTCGACTTGAATCTTGGAGGGCTTGTTGCGCCTCAAGTGCTTGAGCTTCACGGAGTTGTCATTCTTGGCGTTGTCCCTCGGCATCTTGTGCAACTTGGTGTAGACACGCTCGCTCTTCCTCTTCATGTTGGCGTTGTCGTTGCCGTTCTCATGCTAGCACAAAAGCCTCTTAGGTTTGACGTCGTCGATGCTCTTGAGAGTCGGTGTCGCGTAGAGGATTGAGGCTTGCTTGATGATCGTTGCGCACGGCACGGCGAAGAGTGTTTGATGTCGGTGTACTTGAGCCGAAGAGGGTGAAGTCGGAGTGGCGACGTGAGCGAGTCCTTCTTGTCGAGGACGAAGTGGAAGCAGAGCGGTTGAGCAACAAAGCGCGAATCTCGTCCATCCTTGCGTCATTCTCTTGCTTGTGATCATCGAGCTTGTGGTCAAAGTAGTCCCTTATATTTTGCTCGGAGAGTCGCAAGTCGACGGCGAGGTTGTCGATGCGTTCACTCATAGCTTGTTGCTCTTGATGCAAAGCTCATTGTGAACCAAAGAGGTGACTCTTGGTGACGTAGGAGTTCATGTCGTCGTCGTGCTCAATGAAGAGTGGGTTGGTAGAAGCACTTGGCCTATCCATCATTCCAAGACAAATGCGAGTGGTAGAAAGAGAAGAACGAATACCAAATGTACCTTGAGCGAAGTTGAAGGTGGATCGATGATCACTCCAATGTAGGACAAGGAAATAGCACAATTGGTACTAGCTCTTGTCGGTTTCTCACACCTACACAAGTAAAAGCTTATGGTGGAGCTTGGTTAGGATGGTGGCACAAAATTTGATGCAATTTTAAGTGAGCTTCAATAATGTTGGAAAAGATTCGCAAGATGCAATGTAACAAGTAGACCAAGCATATAAGGTACACGGAAACACACACGCAAAAAGATAAGTATGGTCGTGCAACCAAGGGTGAGCCAAAATGTGGAATCCACAAAAATGCTCTTGTCGCACAACACTAGAGAGACGCTAGAACGATTGCATAATAGGCGGATACAAAGAACTTGTGCACAATCTACTTAGCAAAAATGCAATGACTTCTATCCCAAGTATGTTCGATGCAAGGTGTTTCTATGATATGATCCAAGATGATCGAGTATGACAATCTTAATGTTGTATGATGCTATTGTACTTGCTTAAAAGCTCTTTGCTTATCTTTCCTCTTTGCTTAAAAGCTTGTTTGGCTCTTTGATGTTTGAGCTCTTTTCTCATGCAATGCTTGACGAACCAAGATAGCAATTGTGTATGCGATGACAACTTTGTGACACAAGAGATGATACCAATATATGCAACAATGATGTATGTATGCTATGGGAAGTATGATCACTAATGTGCACAAGTCTCGTTGCCGGCAATACTCAATGGCTAGTCTCGATGGGTAAGCAACGCAAAGGAGTAAGGCTATGATGGCTATCAATGTAATGGCAAGAGTGATATGTCCAATACCAAGACGAGGTTACCGTTATTGCTTACGGTATGGTGTCAAAATGGTTGACTGAAATACCAAGATGTAGTCGAGGTGGTCATTGTTGTTGATGCGTCCGTGGCGAAGATGAGCGGCGGTGATGTTGATGTCGAACCGTACGTAGATAGCCGAAACACAAAAGGATACGGAACCGCAACTCAAATTCTCAAAGCTCGAGGTGGCAACACGTGTCGGAGTGCGAAACGGGTAACCAATGGTGGTGGTATGCGGAAGTGGTGATGGTGTATAGGTGGTAGGAGTGCGTATGCAGAAATGTGGGGCGGTGGTGGTGCAAAACTGAAAGAAATTCAGTTTCGTCAGGGTTCGTCGGACGTCCGGGATGGGTCGGTCGTCCCGTCGTCAGACGTCCGGGCTGGGTCAGACGTCCGGTGCGTGGGCGAATTTCGGGCACGGGATGAACTTCACGTGTTCATGATGGGGATGACGAAAATGGTCAAATCCAGAGGATTTTGTGGATGGAAAGGGTGGGGAAAGGGAGGAAAAGCTAGATCCACTCAAAACAAAGCAAATCCACGGATCCAAACCAACAAAATCTCAACACATGAACAAATCACAAAAAAAATTGGGGCTATTTTTGTGGGGAATTTTTTGAATTACGACGAAAAACAACAAAACAAGGCTAGAAACATGACGGGGAGGCTCCGAAATCGTGATTAACGTGGCTCTAGATACCAAGATGATGTAGGGTAGGAACCCTATGGGCCGATCTTCACGAAAGGAGCGAATCCTGCGAAGAACATGAAGAACACGAGGGGGAAACATGAGGGGAAACATGAGAGAAACACAAGAGAATCACTAAACCGACACAAGAAAGTCACACATGTGCTAGATCCTCGGATACATAGAGTTCACACGGTACACGATCAACTAAGGATGATACAAGGGTAACGGTCTTCTCCGTGAGGAGGTCTTGATGTTCTTCTCCGCAAGGAGGTCTTGAATCCAAAGGGATCTTCTCCAAAGAGGCTGCGGTCTCTCACGAGGAGTAGATCCGATGTGGATGAGCGTAGCTCTATCTCTCAAAATGAGCTAAACTAACCTAACCCTCGAAAGTTGGAAAGGGTGGAGTATATATAGTCTTAGTGCAAAAGAGGGGGGGCGAAGGGGTACATGGGATGCGGCCCAACACGAAACAGTGCACATGCGTCGGACGTCTGGGAGTCACCGGTCGTCCGGAGGCTCGCGAGGGTCCGGACGTCCGGTGTCTGTCGGACATCCGTAGATTCGGCTCGGTGGTCTTTGGTAGGACGTCCGGTCGGGGTCGGTCGTCCGAGGAGCATCGGTCGTTCGTGGATCGTCGGAAGTCCGTCATTTTGGCTCGGGTGTGGAAGTGTCGGATGTCTGGAGCCTGGAGGTCGTCGGACGTCCGGTCCTGGCCGGTCGTCCGGAGCCTATAGCTTCTTCTTCATCACTTCTTCTTCTCCGTCGGCATCTTCCTCTTCTCCTTGCTCCTTAGCTTCTCCATGATACCTGAGCATGCACAGAGTGTCCGTATGAGGTAGTAGCCATGTCTCATGTGCATCAAAGTGGAAATGCGAGAGGAGAGATGTCACCTCGGTTTCAAGAGCTCTTGCACGTGCTCGTGTCATGGGTCCAAGAGGTGTCGTAGGAGATGTAGTTGGGTCCATGGGGATGGCCTTGGGATGCTCCACATCAAGGATGGCGACGTCGAGTGAATCAAGCTAATCGTTGTTACTCACAAGCTTGCTAATTATTTAAGCCAATGCGCATTCTTGGTAACGCCGCAAAAGAAAAATGCGGATTCTAGGTTGAATCCATGTTTTGTTTTGACAATGAACTGAATACTCCCTTTATCTGCAAAATAAAAATAAAAAGGCTCACACATTTTTCAAGATTTTATTTGATCAACATTTATTGGACAATGTCTTGATTGCATGATGCAAAATTGATTGAGATCGCTAAATTCATATTCCAATACACTTTGATAGTATCAATTTGCAATGAAATGTTTGGCATATATATTTAAACAAATAGTTGGTTAAAGTAAAATATTGAAAACGTGTGTGATGTCTACTACACAACCTTCTTTTTGTAGACGTTGTTGGTCCTTCAAGTGCAGAGGTTTGTAGGACAGTATCAAATTTTTCTGAAGTGTATGACCTAAGGTTTATCAATCCGTGGGAGGCGTAGGATAAAGATGGTCTCTCTCAAACAACCCTGCAACCAAATAGCAAAGAGTCTCTTGTGTCCCCAACACACCCAATACAATGGTAAAATGTATAGGTGCACTAGTTCGGTGAAGAGATGGTGATACAAGTGCAATATGGATGGTAGATATAGGTTTTTGTAATATGAAAATATAAAAACGGCAAGGTAACTAATGATAAAAGTGAGCGTAAATGGTATTGCAATGCTGGGAAACAAGGCCTAGGGTTCATACTTTCACTAGTGCAAGTTCCCTCAACAATAATAACATAATTGGATCATATAACTATCCCTCAACATGCAACAAAGAGTCACTCCAAAGTCACTAATATTGGAGAACAAACGAAGAGACTATTGTAGGGTACAAAACCACCTCAAAGTTATTCTTTTTGATCGATCTATTCAAGAGTCAGTAGTAAAATAACACGAAGCTATTCTTTCCGTTCGATCTATCCTAGAGTTCATACTAGAATAACACCTTAAAACACAAATCAACCAAAACCCTAATGTCACCTAGATACTCCAATGTCACCTCAAGTATCCGTGGGTATGATTATACGATATGCATCACACAATCTCAGATTCATCTATTCAACCAACACAAAGAACTTCAAAGAGTGCCCCAAAGTTTCTACCGGAGAGTCAAGACGAAAACGTGTGCCAACCCCTATGCATAAGTTCACGAGGTCAGAGAACCCACAAGTTGATCACCAAAACATACATCAAGTAGATCACGTGAATATTCTATTGTGACCAGAGATAAACACATGCAAGACATACATCAAGTGTTCTCAAATCCTTAAAGACTCAATCTGATAAGATAACTTCAAAGGGAAAACTCAATCCATTACAAGAGAGTAGAGGGGGAGAAACATCATAAGACCCAACTATAATAGCAAAGCTCGCGATACATCAAGATCGTGCCAAATCAAGAACACGAGAGAGAGAGAGAGAGAGAGATCAAACACATAGCTACTGGTACATACCCTCAGCCCCGAGGGTGAACTACTCCCTCCTCGTCTTGGAGAGCGCCGGGATGATGAAGATGGCCACTGGAGAGGGATTCCCCCCTCTGGCAGGGTGCCGAAGCAGATCTAGATTGGTTTTCGGTGGCTACGGTGGCTTGCGGCGGCGGAACTCCCGATCTAGGTTATTTTCTGGAGGTTTCTGTATTTATAGGAATTTTTGGCGTCGGGAACAAGTCAGGGGGCCCCGAAGTCATCCACGAGATAGAGCGGTGCGCCCGGGGGGGGGGGGGGGTAGGGCGCGCCCCCACCCTCATGGACGGCCCAGGACTCTTCTGGCCCAACTCTTACTCCGGGGACTTCTTTTGGTCCATAAAAAATCATCAAAAATTGGCATGTCCATTGGACTCCGTATGGTATTCCTTTTCTGTAAAACTCAGAAACAAGGAAAAACAAAAACTGGCACTGGGCTATAGGTTAATAGGTTAGTCCCAAAAATCATATAAAATAGCATATAAATGCATATAAAACATCCTTGATAGATAATATAATAGCATGGAACAATAAAAAATTATAGATACGTTGGAGACGTATCAAGCATCCCCAAGCTTAATTCCTGCTCGTCCTTGAGTAGGTAAATGATAAAACATAATTTTTGATGTGGAATGCTACCTAACATAATTTTCAATGTAATATTCTTTATTGTGGCATGAATATTCAGATCCAAAAGATTCAAGACAAAAGTTTAATATTGACATAAAAACAAGAATACTTCAAGCATACTAACCAAGCAATTATGTCTTCTCAAAATAATATGGCCAAAGAAAGTTCATCCCTACAAAATAATATAGTTTGGCTATGCTCCATCTTCGTCACACAAAATATTCAGATCATGCACAACCCCGATGACAAGCCAAGCAATTGTTTCATACTTTAGTATTCTCAAACTTTTTCAACTTTCACGCAATACATGAGAGTGAGCCATGGACATAGCTCTATAGGTGGAATAGAATATGCTGATGGAGGTTGTGTGGAGAATACAAAAAAGGGAGAAAGTCTCACATCGACGTGGCTAATCAACAGGCTATGGAGATACCCATCAATTGATGTCAATGCGAGGAGTAAGGATTGCCATGCAACGGATGCGCTAGAGCTATAAATGTATGAAAGCTCAACAAAAGAAACTAAGTGGGTGTGCATCCAACTCGCTTGCTCACGAAGACCTAGGGCATTTTGAGGAAGCCCATTGTTGGAATATACAAGCCAAGTTCTATAATAAAAAATTCCAACTAGTATATGAAAGTGACAAAATAAGAGACTCTCTATCATGAAAATCATGGTGCTACTTTGAAGCACAAGTGTGGTAAAAGGATAGCAGCATCACCCCTTCTCTCTTTCTCTCTTATTTTTTGGGCCTTCTCTTTTTTGGCCTTTCTCCTTTTTTTTCCTTTCTATTTTTCTCTTTTGTTTTTTTCCTCACACGGGACAATGCTCTAATAATGATTACCATCACACTTCTATTTATTTACAACTCAAAAATTACAACTCAATACTAGAACAAAATATGACTCTATATGAATGCCTCCGACGGTGTACCGGGATGTGCAATGATTCACGAGTGACATGTATGAAAAAAATTATGAATGGTAGCTTTGCCACAAATACGATGTCAACTACATGATCATGCAAAGCAATATGACAATGATGAAGCGTGTCATAATAAATGGAACGGTGGAAAGTTGCATGGCAATATATCTCGAAATGGCTATGGAAATGCCATAATAGGTAGGTGGAAGGGCATATTTATCCATTAGTAGTTTTGGTGATTGATGACAATGTTTTTGCGGACTAATCGTGTGCACTGGGCATTTCAGATATATCATGTCTAGGCACAATACGATTTGGTGCCCCTCGAAGACTATTGAATACGGTGTTTCTCTACATTTCTTTTCGGTGGTTTGAGTCGTAGGAAAGCCGTACTATTAAGAGGGGGTCCGCGTTGGAAAGGTTTGAGTGGAATCAACACGTACATGTATGTTCCTTTTGCACCACCTTTCCTTTGGCTCTTTGGAGCATTATCCGTTTCTCTGAATCTCTGCGAAAAGTTTGACTTCGAGTGTTGATGAACTGGGGCATGCGGTAGGACTGCTCCTCAGAGCAGTAGTACCGTAGGCCCCTGCGGTAGTACCGGCCATGGGTGCAGTAGTATCGCAGGTGCTTGCGGTAGTACCGCTTCTCTGACACGGTAGTACCGTGGCCTCAGGTCTGGCTCAACAGCACAAGCAGAAGTAGGGGCGGATGTAATTTTTTACATCCGCGCCCTATGCAGTAGTACCGCTCCTGGCTTCCGGCACTACGGTGTTGGATTTTTGCATAGATCTTAACTCAGCGGAAGTTGTCACAGATGTATTTTTATATGTCCGTGCCTTCCCAAATTTGGACTATCCCTGCCTTGCGGTAGTACCGCAAAGGGGAGCGGTAGTACCGCGCCAGCGGTTCTACCGCCCTCTGCTTCATCGCATCAGGGCTGTGTTGGATACTGCTGCATGGGCGGTAGTACTGAAGTGCCTTGCGGTAGTACCGTGCGTCGCAGGCTGAGTTCGTGGATAACGGTTGGATTTGCTCTTCCACTATAAAAGGGAGTCATCTTCTCTGAGTTGACTTACCTCTTCCACCCCAAGCTCCATTGCTGCTCTAAGCTCCATTTTCACCCGATCTCTCTCCCTAGCCAATCAAACTTGTTGATCTCCTAGGGATTGGTTGAGAAGGCCTAGATCTACACATCCACCAAGAGATATTTGATTCCCCCACTAATCCCTCGCGGATCTTGTTACTCTTGGGTGTTTGAGCAGCCTAGACGGTTGAGGTCATCGCGGAGCCATACTCCATTGTGGTGAAGCTTCGTGTTGTTGTTGGGAGCCTCCAATTAAGTTGTGGAGATTGCCCCAACCTTGTTTATAAAGGTTCGGTCACCGCTTTAAGGGCACCAATAGTGGAATCACGACATCTTGCATTGTGTGAGGGCGTGAGGAGAATGCGGTGGCCCTAGTGGCTTCTTGGGGAGCATTGTGCCTCCACACTGCTCCAACGGAGATGTACTTCTTCTCAAAGGGAAGGGACTTCGGTAACACATCCGCGTCTTCACCGACTCCACTCTTGGTTATCTCATCCCTTTACTCGTGCAAGCTTATCTTGTGTTACATCCCTTGCTTGCTTGTTTACTTATTTTTGTTGCATCGTATAGGTTGCTCACCTAGTTGCATATCTAGACAACCTACTTTGATGCAAAGTTTAAATTGGTAAAGAAAAGCTAAAAATTGTTAGTTGCCTATGCACCCCCTCTAGTCAACTATATCAATCCTTTCAATTGGTATCAGAGCCTCATCTCTTTATTAAGGACTTTGCCGTCCGAAGAGTATGGTTCACACCGTAGACGGTGAGGAGGAGCACCCTGGTGTGATTCCGTCCTCGTCTACGGCCGATGGGGGAACCTCGGTCTCACGTGAGGAACTCAATGTGGCCTTGGACACATTTAAAACCTCCATGACGGTTGAGGTCAAAGGCGTGCTTAACGATTTTTCTTGATGGCCTTAAATTGTTCACTGCACCATTGGAAGTGGTTGATCCCACTAACAAGGTGACAATTGCTAACTCCGACAAGGGGGAAGCTTCTAGTGATAAAGTTCCTTTGTCTAGTGGTAAAAGTGGAAATGGCATGTTTGCCCATGTGGAACCTCCACTTACCTATGGAGGACCGATTCCCTCCACTCATTTAAATCATGCCAGTTCTCCTCCTAAGATTTTGAAAAATGAGGATTTTGACGCTTGGGTCTATCGCTTTAAACGTCATTTAAATCATGTGAATACTAACCTTTGGAGAATCATTGAGCAAGGTTTCTTCATATGTCTCCAATGTATCTATAATTTTTGATTGTTCCACGCTATTATATTATCCATCTAGGATGTTTTATATCCATTTATATGCTATTTTATATGATTTTTGGGACTAACCTATTAACCTAGAGCCAGTGCCAGTTTTTGTTTTTTTCTTGTTTTTGAGTATTGCAGAAAAGGAAAACCAAACGGAGTCCAATTGACCTGAAAATTCACGGAGATAATTTTTGGACCAGAAGAAGCCCACAGAGTACCAGAGATGGGCCAGAAGAGTCCCGAGGCACCCATGAGGGTGGGGGCGCGCCCTACCCCCTGGGTGCACCCCCTACCTCGTGGCCGCCTCGGGGACCCCCTGACTTGTTCCCGACTCCAACACCTCTTATATATACCCAAACTTCCAGAAAGAAACTCAGATCGGGCGTTCCGGCGCCGCAAGCCTCTGTAGCCACCAAAAACCAATCTAGACCCGTTCCGGCACCCTGTCGGAGGAGGGAATCCCTTTCTGGTGGCCATCTTCATCATCCTGGAGTTCTCCATGACGAGGAGGGAGTAGTTGACCCTCGGGGCTGAGGGTATGTACCCGTAGCTATGTGTTTGATCTCTCTCTCTCTCTCTCGTGTTCTTGATTTGGCACGATCTTGATGTGTCGCGAGCTTTGCTATTATAGTTGGATCTTATGATGTTTCTCCCCCTCTACTCTCTTGTAATGGAATGAGTTTTCCCTTTGAAGTTATCTTATCGGACTGGGCCTTTAAGGATTTGAGAACACTTGATGTATGTCTTGCATGTGCTTATCTGTGGTGACAATGGGATATTCACATGATCCACTTGATGTACATTTTGGTGATCAACTTGCGAGTTCCGTGACCTCGTGAACTTATGCATAGGGATTGGCACACGTTTTTGTCTTGACTCTCCGATAGAAACTTTGGGGCACTCTTTGAAGTTCTTTGTGTTGGTTGAATAGATGAATCTGAGATTGTGTGATGCATATCGTATAATCATACCCACGGATACTTGAGGTGACATTGGAGTATCTAGGTGACATTAGGGTTTTGGCTGATTTGTGTCTTAAGGTGTTATTCTAGTATGAACTCTAGGATAGATTGAACGGAAAGAATAGCTTCGTGTTATTTTACTACGGACTCTTGAATAGATCGATTAGAAAGGATAACTTTGAGGTGGTTTCGTACACTACAATAATCTCTTCGTTTTTTCTCCGCTATTAGTGACTTTGGAGTGACTCTTTGTTGGATGTTGAGGGATAGTTATATGATCCAATTATGTCATTATTGTCGAGAGAACTTGCACTACTGAAAGTATGGACCCTAGGCCTTGTTTCAACGCATTGCAATATCGTTTTCACTCACTTTTATCATTAGTTACCTTGCTGTTTTTATATTTTAAGATTACAAAAACCAATATCTACCATCCATATTGCACTTGTATCACCATCTCTTCGCCGAACTAGTGCACCTATACAAATTACCATTTGTATTGGGTGTGTTGGGGACACAAGAGACTCTTTGCTATTTGGTTGCAGGGTTGTTTGAGAGAGACCATCTTCATCCTACGCCTCCCACAGATTGATAAACCTTCGGTCATCCACTTGAGGGAAATTTGCTACTGTCCTACAAACCTTTGCACTTGGGGGCCCAACAACGTCTACAAGAAGAAGGTTGTGTAGTAGACATCAAGCTCTTTTCTGGCGCCGTTGCCTGGGAGGTTAGCGCTTGAAGGTATATCTTTAGATCTTGCAATCGAATCTTTTTGTTTCTTGTTTTATCACTAGTTTAGTCTATAAAAGAAAACTACAAAAAATGGAATTAAGGTTGCCTCATATGCTTCATCTTTTTAATGTCTTTCGTGAAAATAAGGATTCCGATAATTGTGCCAAAGTGTTAGAAGAAGAATGTATTAAAACGTTTGGCACTAAATCTTGGGATGATGAGCATGATTGCAATGTTGTTTGTATGAATTCTTTGAATATCCATGATGCTAATGATATGCAAAGCCACAAGCTTGGGGATGCTATGTTTGATGAAGATGATATTTTTTGTCCCCCAAGTTTTGATGAGCAAATTTATTTTGATGATAGCATGCCTCCTATTTATGATGATTATATTGATGAAAGTGGGTTTGGAAGAGTGTCAACTTTAGTAATTAATAATCCCGCTATTTTGGAAGAGTGTCAACTTTGCATACATGTGGATCGTGTTAAGAATATGTTTTGTGATAGCTATATTGTTGAATTTGCTTATGATACTACAAGTAATTATTATGAGGGAGGAACATATGATTGTAGTAATTGCAGTAATATCAAGTTTCCTCTCTATGTGTTGAAAATCTTGAAGATTTGCTTGTTTTACCTTCCTATGCAAGTTGATTCTTGTTCCCATAAGTTGTTTGCTCAAAAAATCCCAATGCATAGGAAGTTGGTTAGACTTAAATGTGTTAGTAATATTCTTCATGATGCTCTCTTTATGTTTCAATTCTTATCTTTTATGTGAGCATCATTGAAATCATCATGCCTAGCTAGGGGCGTTAAACGAGAGCGCTTGTTGTGAGGCAACCCAGTTTTATTTTTGTTCCTTGCTTTTTGTTCCTATTTAGTAATAAATAAATCATATATCATCTGTTATGATTGTGATTTTTATGTTTTAATTAGTGTTTGTGCCAAGTAAAGCCTTTAGGATCTTCTTAGGTGATTGTTATTTGATCTTGCTGTAAAAAACAGAAAGTATGCGCTCACGAGAATAATTTTCACTTTTTACCAGAGATCTATAAAATACCAATTCAACTTGAAGTAGATTAATATTCAAATTTCCTAGGACTTCCTAATTTCTCAGGATTTTTGGAGTTACAAAAGTATTCGAAACCTCTAGATTGCTACAGATTGTTCTGTTTTTGACAGATTCTGTTTTCATTGTGTTGTTTGCTTATTTTGATGAATCTGTGAGTAGTATCGGAGGGTATGAACCATAGAGAAGTTGGAATACAGTAGATATTACACCAATATGAATTTAGAATGAGTTCACAACAGTACAAAAGTGGTGATTTATTTTCTTATACTTACGGAGCTTATGAGTTTTCTGTTAAGTATTGTGTTGTGAAGTTTTCAAGTTTTGGGTAAAGATTCGATGGACCATGGAATAAGGAGTGGCAAAAGCCTAAGCTTCGGGATGCCCAAGGCACCCCAAGGTAATATTCAAGGACAACCAAGATCCAAAGCTTGGGGATGCCCCGGATGGCATCCCCTCTTTCATCTTCGTTCATCGGTAACTTTACTTGAGACTATATTTTTATTCACCACATGATATGTGTTTTGCTTGGAGCATCATTTTATTTTATTTTGTTTTGCTTGCTGTTTGAATAAATTACCAAGATATGAAATTCTTAAATGTTAGAGAGTCTTCATATAGTTTCATAATTATTCAACTACTCATTGATCTTCACTTATATCTTTTGGAGTGGTCTGTCGTTTGCTCTAGTACTTCACTTATATCTTTTTTGAGCATGGCGGTAGTTTTATATGGAATAAATTGTTGAACTCTCATGCTTCGCTTATATTATTTTTAGAGTCTTAAACAGCATGGTAATTTGCTTTGGTTATGAAACTAGTCCTAATATGATGGGCATTCAAGACGGGTATGATAAAAACTTTCATATAAAGTGCATGGAATACTATGATACTTGATAGATGTTTTGAGATATAAAGGTGGTAATGTTAGAGTCATGCTAGTTGGGTAATTGTGAAATTGGGAAATACTTGTGTTAAAGTTGGCAACTCCCGTAGCATGCACGTATGGTAAACGTTGTGTGAAAATTTTTAAGCATGGGGTGTTCTTTGAGTGCTTTCCTTATGAGTGGTGGTCGGGGACGAGCCATGGTCTTTTCCTACCAATCTATCCCTCTAGGGGCATGCGTAGTAGTACTTTGCTTCGAGGGCTAATAAACTTTTGCAATAAGTATATGAGTTCTTTATGACTAATGTGAGTCCATGGATCATACGCACTCTTACCTTTCCGCAATTTGCTAGCCTCTACGGTACCATGCATTGCCCTTTCTCACCTTGAGAGTTGGTGCAAACTTAGCCGGTGCATCCAAACCCCGTGATACGATACGCTCTATCACACATAAGGCTCCTTATATCTTCCTCAAAATAGCCACCATACCTACCTATTATGGCATTTCCATAGCCATTCTGAGATATATTGCCATGCAACCTTCCACCGTTCCGTTTATTATGACACGCTCCATCATTGTCATATTGCTTTGCATGATCATGTAGTTGACACCGTATTTGTGGCAAAGCCACTTTCATAATTCTTTCATACATGTCACTCTTGATTCATCGCATATCCCGGTACACCACCGGAGGCATTCACATAGTCATATTTTTGTTCTAGTATCGAGTTGTAACATTGAGTTATGAGTAAATAAAAGTGTGATGATCATCATTATTAGAGCATTGTCCCATGTGAGGAAAGAATGTGGAGATTATAAAAAAAGAGTTCAAAGAAGCCCAAATAAAAAAAGAAGCCAAAGAAGCCCAAACAAAAAAATGAGAGAAAAAGAGAGAAGGGACAATGTTACTATCCTTTTCCACACTTGTGCTTCAAAATAGCACCATGATCTTCATGATAGAGAGTTTCTTATTTTGTCACTTTCATATACTAGTGGGAATTTTTCATTATAGAACTTGGCTTGTATATTCCAATGATGGGCTTCCTCAAAATGCCCTAGGTCTTCATGAGCAAGCAAGTTGGATGCACACCTACTTAGTTTCTTTAGATGAGCTTTCATACACTTATAGCTCTAGTGCATCCATTGCATGGCAATCCCTACTCCTCGAATTAACATCAATTGATGGACATCTCCATAGCCCATTTATTAGCCGCCTCAATGTGAGACTTTCTCCTTTTTTGTCTTCTCATATAACCCATATCATTATACTCTATTCCACCCATAGTGCTATGTTCATGGCTTGCGCTCATGTATTGCGTGAGGGTTGAAAAGGCTGAAGCGCGTTAAAAAGTATGAACCAATTGCTCGGCTTGTCATCGGGGTTGTGCATGATGGGAGCATTTTGTGTGACGAAAATGAAGCATGGCCAAACTATATGATTTTGTAGGGATAAGCTTTCTTTGGCTATGTTATTTTGATAAGACATAATTGCTTAGTTAGCATGTTTTAAGTATTACTATTTTATGTCGATATTAATCTTTTATCTTGAATCTTTTGAATCTGAACATGCATGCCACAATAAAGAGAATTACATTAAAAATTATGTTAGCTAGCATTCCACATCAAAAATTCTGTTTTTTATCATTTACCTACTCGAGGACGAGCAGGAATTAAGCTCAGGGATGCTTGATACGTCTCCAACGTATCTATAATTTTTGATTGTTCCATGCTATTATATTATCCATCTAGGATGTTTTATATGCATTTATATGCTATTTTATATGATTTTTGGGACTAACCTATTAACCTAAAGCCCAGTGCCAGTTTTTGTTTTTCCTTATTTTTGAGTATTGCAAAAAAGGAAAACCAAACGGAGTCCAATTGACCTGAAAATTCATAGAGATTTTTGGACCAGAAGAAGCCCACGGAGTACCGGAGATGGGCTAGAAGAGTACCGAGGCACCCACGAGGGTGGGGGGCACGCCCTACCCCCATGGGTGTGCCCCCCTAACTCGTGGCCGCCTCGAGGACCCCCTGACTTGTTCCCGACTCCAACACCTCTTATATATACCCAAACTTCCAGAAAGAAACCTAGATCGGGAGTTCCGCCGCCGCAAGCCTCTGTAGCCATCGAAAACCAACCTAGACCCGTTCCAGCACCCTGCCGGTGGGGGAAATCCCTCTCCGGCGGCCATCTTCATCATCCCGGCGTTCTCCATGATGAGGAGGGAGTAGTTCATCCTCAGGGCTGAGGTTATGTACCAGTAGCTATGTGTTTGATCTCTCTCTCTCTCTCTCGTGTTCTTGATTTGGCACGATCTTGATGTATCGCGAGCTTTGCTATTATAGTTGGATCTTATGATGTTTCTCCCCCTCCACTCTCTTGTAATGGATTGAGTTTTCCCTTTGAAGTTATCTTATCGGATTGAGCCTTTAAGGATTTGAGAACACTTGATGTATGTCTTGCATGTGCTTATCTGTGGTGATAATGGGATATTCACGTGATCCACTTGATGTATGTTTTGGTGATCAACTTGTGAGTTCCGTTACCTCGTGAACTTATGCATAGGGGTTGGCACACGTTTTCGTCTTGACTCTCCGGTAGAAACTTTGGGGAACTCTTTGAAGTTCTTTGTGTTGGTTGAATAGATAAATCTGAGATTGTGTGATGCATATCGTATAATCATACCCATGGATACTTGAGGTGACATTGGAGTATCTAGGTGACATTAGGGTTTTGGTTGATTGTGTCTTAAGGTGTTATTCTAGTACAAACTCTAGGATAGATTGAACAGAAAGAATAGATTCGTGTTATTTTACTACGAACTCTTTAATAGATTGATCAGAAAGGATAACTTTGAGGTGGTTTCGTACCCTACAATAATCTCTTTGTTTGTTCTCCACTATTAGTGACTTTGGAGTAACTCTTTGTTACATGTTGAGGGATAGTTATATGATCCAATTATGTTATTATTGTTGAGAGAACTTGCACCAGTGAAAGTATGAACCCTAGGCCTTGTTTCCTAACATTGCAATACCGTTTTCGCTCACTTTTATCATTAGTTACCTTACTGTTTTTATTTTTTTAAGATTATAAAAACCTTTATCTACCATCCATATTGCACTTGTATCACCATCTCTTCGCCGAACTAGTGCATCTATACAGTTTACCATTGTATTGGGTGTGTTGGGGACACAAGAGACTCTTTGCTATTTGGTTGCAGGGTTGTTTGAGAGAGACCATCTTCATCCTACGCCTCCCACGGATTGATAAACCTTAGGTCATCCACTTGAGGGAAATTTGCTACTGTCCTACAAACTTCTACATTTGGAGGCCCAACAACATCGACAAGAAGAAGGTTGTGTAGTAGACATCATTTCTATCCGCATGACCCAAGCAACTTCACCCCAAGAGCAGCCGCGGCTCATCAATTCAACGAGAATGCTCTCTTCATCGTCCAAGATGCAATCCCTCCCGAAGATATTGCGCATCTTCGACCATTCACCATGGCAAAGGAAGCATGACACCATGTTGTTTCCCTTTACAAGGGAAGCGCAAGCATTCAACGTTCCAACTATGAAGTGGTGCAAGATAAAGCCGATGAATTTGCTATGAATGAAGGTGAAGAACCTCGTGAGCTCTACCGGAGACTAACCACACTCGCGGTCTCACTCTTAGATCATGGGAGAAAGGATACAAATGACAATTGGATCAAGCAGAAATTTCTCAAAGCCATGATGCCTTACCATAAGGCCATGTCCTCCATCATCCGTCAAAGGCCGGCCTTCCACACCTTGTCCTCAAGTGAAGTGTTGGATGAGTTTGTGGCAATGAGTATCTTGGACAAGACCGTCGAGAATGCGGTATTGTGTTCTCAAAGAGCAAAGAAGCCCAACCTTGCTTTGAAAGCCAAGGCTAGTGTGGAAGAAGAGGAGGAATAGGAAGAAGAGGAGAGCAACCCCGAGGATACAAAATATGATTATCATGAGCACATGGCTCTCGCTTCAAGACAATTTGGAGCAAGAAGAACTCAAGACCCAACTTCAACAAGAGCAACTCAAGTGGCGCCAAGGGCAAGCAACGTGTGAGGACTTGCTACAATTGTGGCAATGTGAGCCAGTTTGTTGCGAAGTGCCCCTATGATAAGAGGGAAGACAATGGTGGCAAGCTCATCTGGAAGGACAAGGCCAAGTCTTTCCCCAACAAGAACCACTTCACCAAGGCTCCTCCCAAGGGATTAGTGGCACAAGAAGAGTACAATGAGGATGATGAGGATGAAGATGGTGAGATGGTTGCCATGGCCTCCGTGTCCATTGCGACAACCCCACGGGCGTCCCTCTTTGACTCACCCAATGAGAACATCACCACCAAGTGCCTCGTGGCTAAAGCCACCAACAAGGTAACCCCCAACATAAAAACTACCATCATTACTCATCCTTCTTTGACGGATTGCATTGATGAAAGTGGGCGGTCCAACGTGGAGGAAAATGAGTTTGAGTCTTTTATGAGTAAGCTTAAGGGTAAATCCAAGAAGCACTTTGTTGATCTCTTGGAACAACTTGGTGAAGCCAATGACATGATCGAGGCTCACAAGGACACCATCTCTAAGATGGAGGGGCATAGTCGTGACTATGCCAATGAGATATCAGATCTCTATAATGCTCTTGAGGAAGAGCATGGTCATCGCTTGTCTCTTGAGGAGTCACACAATGATGACCATGCTAAAGTAAAGAAAGATATTTATCATGCTCTTGTTGTGTCTCGTGTGCTAAATTCCGAGAAGGCCAAACTTGGTGTTGATCTTGCTAGACTCAAGGAGGAGTTTGATATCCATGAAAAGGCTCACAAGGCCTTGAAGAGTACTCATGCAAGTCTTAAAGAGTCTCATGATCAACTCCAAGTGAGGCTAACCAAGGAGAAAGCCACTTTTCCTCATATGGTTTTAATTGATAATGCAAATGCTACTAACCCTTGTTGTGAGCATGTGCATCTTGTTGAGGAGAATGCAAAGTTGAAGGAGCAACTTGAGAAAGGCCTTGTGTCGTGCATACAAGGTGAGAAGAACCTCAACGATCTTTTGAGCAATCAAAAGGAAGTTGTGGTCAAGGAAGGGATTGGGTTTGCACCCAAGTCCAAGAACAAGAAGAAGAATGACAAGGCCAAATGACCTCCTCCTCTCATGCAAACTTTTGTCAAAGAGGGAGAGGGTGCCTCTAATTTGAAGAAAAACAATGTGAAGGGTGGTGGTGTCAAGAAGGGTAATGCCACCCCTTCCAACAACGCCGGCGACTTTAACCCTTCCTATGTGTTATGACATGCTAGTGATGGGCATGTTTATGCTAAATTTGTTGGTTCTCCTTATGAGTACATTGAATGGTCTATTTGGGTTCCTAAGACCCTTGTCACTAACATCAAAGCACCCATTACAAAATGGGTACCTAAAACCAAGCATTGATCTCTTGTAGGTGTTTGCTTCCGGTGGGGGATCATGGTTGCTCGATAGTGGAGCCACTAATCATATGACCGGAAGCAAGGACTTGGTGGTGGGCGTGCAAAAGATTCCATCTATGCCCATCAATGTCGAGTGGGGTGATGCCTCGTCCTCTAAGGTATTGGGGCTTGGCAAGGTTGTCATTTCTCATGATCTCACGATCGAGAAGGTCATGCTTGTTGAGTCCCTTGCATACAATTTACTTTCCATTCGTCAACTTGCAATCATGGGCTTTGCCACTTTCTTTGATATTGATACCGTGGCCCTCTTGTGGAGCAAGACTCTTAAAGTAGCCTTTGTTGGGCATGTCGATAATGGTCTCTATATGATTAACTTTTCGGAGCAACCCACTAAGACCGCGACATGCCTAATGGCTAAAGTTGACGTGGGATGGCTTTGGCATCGCCGTTTAGCCCATGTCAATATGAGATCTTTGCAAAGTCTCCTCAAGGGGGACCATGTCCGTGGACTAACAAATGTTAGTTTTGCCAAAAATCGTGCTTGCATTGAAGGAAAGCTACATGAGAAGGCTCACCCTCCCACGACTATCATTTACTCAAAGAGGCCTTTGGAGCTCCTTCATTTGGATCTCTTTGGGCCTCCATCCTTTGATAGTCTTGGGGGTAGAAAGTATTTATTGGTGATTGTAGATGACTATTCAAGATACACTTGGGTGTACTTATTCAAGAGGAAGAGTGAGACTCAACAAACCATTGTTGACTTTGCATATGAAGCTCAACGTCAACACAATGCAAAGATCTTGACAATAAGAAGTGACAATGGCACCGAGTTCAAGAACTACACCTTGGATGAGTTTCTTAGTGATGAGGGGATCAAACATCAATATTCCACACCTTACACCCCTCAACAAAATGGTGTAGCAGAGAGGAAGAACCGGACGTTGATGGATGCGGCAAGAACCATGATGGCGGAGTTCAAGTCTCCATACAACTTTTGGGATGAAGCCATTAACACCGCATGTCATGCATCCAATCGGCTCTACCTCTGCAAAGGCTTGAACAAGACTCCATATGAGATACTTACTGGTAACAAGCCCAACCTCAAGTACTTCCGGGTGTTCAGGTGTAAGTGTTTCATTCTCAAGAAAGGTGTTCGTTTGTCTAAATTTGAGGCTAGAGCTCATGAGGGCACATTTGTTGGTTATGCTACAAACTCTCATGCTTACCGTGTCCTCAATAAGTCCACATGACTTATTGAGGAGGCGTGTAACATGGAGTTTGATGAGAATAACGGCTCCCAAGTGGATCAAAGTGGTACTTATGATGTAGGTTATGAAATTCCTCCCCAAGCCATAAGAAGAGTGGGTGTTGGTTTTATCCTACCCATTGAGGAACCCCTTGTGGCCGAAGGAGAAGGACAATGTTCCACTCAAGTGGAACCATCACCAACCCAAGACCCACACGCTTCCAAAGAACAAAGTGAAGGCCCCTAACCCCATGAACAAGACCAAGGGCAATATCAACCTCAAGATGGCATTGAACCACCAAGTGATGCCCAAGGTCAAGTTCTCCCCTCTGATCTAGTTCAAGATCAAGAACAAGCTCAAGATGATCAAGTAACCGCTCCTCAACTCTCTCTTGAGGAGGAATTGGAGCACCGTGCCGCCAAGATTGCATCCAAGCTATCTACCAAGGGTCATCTCATGACAAATGTGCTTGGAAGCATATGAAAGGGGGTAATCACTCGTAGACAATTGATAAACTATTGTGAACATCACACATTTGTCTCTTGTGTTGAACCCCAAAAGGTCTATGAGGCGCTTGAAGATCCGGATTGGCTTAATGCCATGCATGAAGAACTCAACAACTTCGAGCACAACAAGGTGTGGAGATTGGTGCCAAGGCCAACGGGGAACCATAATGTCATTGGAACCAAGTGGATATTCAAGAACAAGCAAGATGCTCATGGAATTATTGTTCGTAACAAGGCTCGCTTGGTAGCTCAAGGCTACTCCCAAGTCGAGGGTATCGACTACGGTGAAACCTTTGCTCCCGTTGCTTACCTTGAATCTATTCGTTTGTTGATTGCTTATGCTTCTCATCATAACTTCAAGTTGCAACAAATGGATGTGAAGAGTGTTTTTCTTAATGGTCCTATTAATGAGTTGGTGTATGTCAAAAAACTCCTCGGGTTTGAGGATCCCTATTTCTCCGATCATGTGTACCAACTCAAAAAGGCACTCTATGGCCTTAAACAAGCCCCACGTGTGTGGTATGACCACCTTACTGAGTTGTTGCAAGATCGTGAGTTTGAAATTGGGAAAATCGACCCCACTCTTTTTACTAATAAGGTCAAAGGGGAGTTGTTTGTGTGCCAACTATATGTTGATGACATTATCTTTGGTTCTCCTAACAAAGCTTTCAATGAGGAATTTGCCGCTCTCATGACCTCGAAGTTCAAGATGTCCATGATGGGAGAGTTGAAGTTCTTTCTCGGGTTCGAAATCAAGCAACGAAGAGAAGGAACCTTCATCAACTAAGCCCAATACACTCAAGACATGCTCAAAAGATTCAAGCTAAGTGAAGTCAAGCCATCTTCCACTCCAATGCCAGTCAAATGCCAACTTGACATAGATCCCAATGGTAAAGCGGTGGATCAAAAGGTATATCGCTCCATGATTGGCTCCTTGCTTTACCTTTGTGCATCTAGACCGGATATCATGTTGAGTGTGGGAATTTGTGCATGGTTTCAAGACGCACCTAAGGAAAGTCACTTTGTGGCGATCAAGCGAATCTTTCGATATTTGCCTCATACCCCAAACTTTGGCTTATGGTACCCAAGAGGAGAAAACTTCAACCGTGTAGGCTATTCGGACTCCGATTGGGCGGGAGACAAAGTGCATAGGAAGTCAACTTCCGGAGGGTGCCAATTCCTTGGTTGCTCTTTGGTGAGTTGGTCTTCCAAGAAGCAAAGTTGTGTGTCTCTCTCGTCCAGCGAAGCGGAGTATGTGGCCGCCGGTAGTTGTTGCGCACAACTTCTATGGATAAGGCAAACTTTAGGTTACGGTGTCATTTGTGACAAAGTGCCTGCTACCTCTTGAGCATGCGTTGGTTTTTCCCTTGAAGAGGAAAGGGTGATGCAATAAAGTAGCGTAAGTATGTCCCTCAATTTTTGAGAACCAAGGTATCAATCTTGTAGGAGGTCACACGCAAGTCCCTCGTACCTACACAAACAAATAAGAACCTTGCAACCAACACGATAAAGGGGTTGTCAATCCTTCACGGCCACTTGCAAAAGTGAGATCTGATAGAGATGATAAGATAATATTTTTGGTATTTTAATAATAAAGATACAAAGTAAACATTGCAAAATAAACGGTGCTAGAAATAACTTGTTGACGGGAGATTAATATAATAATGGAGAATAGACCCGGGGCCATAGGTTTCACTAGTGGCTTCTCTCAAGATAGCATAAGTATTACGGTGGGTGAACAAATTACTATCGAGCAATTGATAGAAAAGCGAATAATTATGAGAATATCTAGGCATGATCATGTATATAGGCATCACGTCCGTGACAAGTAGACCAACTCCCGCCCGCATCTACTACTATTACTCCACACATCAACCGCTATCCAGCATGCATCTAGAGTATTAAGTTCATAAGAACAGAGTAATACATTAGGTAAGATGACAAGATGTAGAGGGATAAACTCAAGCAATATGATATAAACCCCATATTTTTATCCTCGATGGCAACAATACAATACGTGTCGCTTCCCTTTCTGTCACTGGGATCGAGCAACGCAAGATTGAACCCAAAGCTAAGCACTTCTCCCATTGGAAGAAAGATCAATCTAGTAGGCCAAACCAAACTGATAATTCAAAGAGACTTGCAAAGATAACAAATCATACATAAAATAATTCAGAGGAGATTCAAATATTGTTCATAGATAATCTTGATCATAAACCCACAATTCATCGGATCTCAACAAACACACCGCAAAAAGAGTTACATCGAATAGATCTCCAAGAAGATCGAGGAGAACTTTGTATTGAGATCCAAAGAGAGAGAAGAAGCCATCTAGCTAATAACTATGGACCCGAAGGTATGAGGTAAACTACTCACACATCATCGGAGAGGCTATGGTGTTGATGTAGAAGCTCTCCGTGATCGATGCCCCCTCTGGCGGAGCGCCGAAAAAGGCCCCAAGATGGGATCTCACGGGTACAAAAGGTTGCAGTGGTGGAAATAGTGTTTCGTGGTGCTCCTGGATGTTTTTAGGGTATATGAGTATATATAGGCGAAGGAAGTCGGTCATGAGAGCCACGAGGGGCCCACGAGGGTGGGGGCGCACCTAGGGGGGGCAGGCGCGCCTCCCTGCCTCGTGGCCTCCTCAGTTGTTTCTTGACGTCCACTCCAAGTCCTTTGGATCACGTTTGTTCCAAAAATCACGCTCCCGAAGGTTTCATTCCGTTTGGACTCCGTTTGATATTCCTTTTTTGCGAAACAGTGAAATAGGCAAAAAACAGTAATTTGCACTAGGCCTTGGGTTAATAGGTTATTCCCAAAAATAATATAAAAGTGTATAATAAAGCCCATTAAACATCCAAAATAGAATATATAATAGCATGGAACAATCAAAAATTATAGATACGTTGGAGACGTATGATGCATCCCCAAGCTTAATTCCTGCTCGTCCTCGAGTGGGTAAATTATAAAAAACAGAATTTTTAATGTGGAATGCTTTCTAGCATATCCTTCAATGTAATTTTCTTTATTGTGGCATGAATTTTCAGATCCGAAAGATTCAAGATAAAAGTTTAATGTTGACATAAAAATAATAATACTTCAAGCATGCTAACCAAGCAATTATGTCTTATCAAAATAACATAGCCAAAGAAAGCTTATCCCTACAAAATCATATAGTTTGGCCATGCTTCATTTTCGTCATGCAAAATGCTCTCATCATGCACAACCCCGATGATAAGCCAAGCAATTGTTTCATACTTAGCCTTTTCAAACTCTTTCAACTTTTACGCAATATATGAGCGCGGGCCATGGACATAGCACTGGGTGGAATAGAATATAATGATTTAGGTTGTGTGAGAAGACAAAAAAGGAGGAAGTCTCACATTGACACGGCTAATCAATGGGCTATGGAGATGCCCACCGTTTGATGTCAATGCAAGGAGTAGGGATTGCCATGCAACGGATGCACTAGAGCTATAAATATATGAAAGCTCATCAAAGAAACTAAGTGGGTGTGCATCCAACTTGCTTGCTCACGAAGACCTAGGGCATTTGAGGAAGCCTATCATTGGAGTATACAATCCAAGTTCTATAATGAAAAATTCCCACTAGTATTTGAAAGTGACAACATAACAGACTCTCTATCATAAAGATCATGGTGCTACTTTGAAGCACAAGTGTGGAAAAAGGATAGTAACATTTTCCCTTCTCTCTTTTCTCTCATTACACACACACACACACACACACACATATATATATATATTTGGGCCTTCTCTTTTTTTCTTGGCCTATTTTTTTCTCTCTTTTTTTCATCCGGAGTCTCATCCCGACTTGTGGGGGAATCATAGTCTCCATCATCCTTTCCTTACATGGGACAATGCTCTAATGATGATCATCACACTTTTATTTACTTACAACTCAAGAATTACAACTCGATACTTGGAACAAAATATGACTCTATGTGAATGCCTCCGGCGGTGTACCGGGATATGCGATGAATCAAGAGTGACATGTATGAAAAATTAAGCATGGTGGCTTTGCCGCAATACGATGTCAACTACATGATCATGCAAGGCAATATGACAATGACGATGCGTGTCATAATAAACGGAACGGTGGAAAGTTGCATGGCAATATATCTCGGAATGGCTATGGAAATACCATAATAGGTAGGTATGGTGGCTGTTTTGAGGAAGATATAAGGGGGCTTATGTGTGATAGAGTGTATCATATCACGGGGTTTGGATGCACCAACGAAGTTTGCACCAACTCTCAAGGTGAGAAAGGGCAATGCATGATACCGAAGAGGCTAGCAATGATGGATGGGTGAGAGTGCGTATAATCCATGGACTCAACATTAGTCAGAAAGAACTCACATAATTATTGCAAAAATCTACTAGTCATCAAAACCAAGCACTACGCGCATGCTCCTAGGGGGATAGATTGGTAGGAAAAGACCATCGCTCGTCCCCGACCGCCACTCATAAGGAAAGCAATCAAAGAACACATCATGCTTCAAATTTGTCACACAATGTTTACCATACGTGCATGCTACGGGACTTGCAAAATTAAAAACAAGTATTTCTCAATGTCACAATTACTCAACTAGCACACCTCTAATATTACCACCTTTATATCTCAAAACAACTATCAAGTATCCAACTTCTCTTAGTATTTAATGCACTTTAAGGTTTTTATCTTGGATGCCTATCATATTAGGACTAATTTTATAACCAAAGCAAATTACCATGCTGTTCTAAAGGACTCTCAAAATAATATAAGTGAAGCATGAGAGATCAATTATTTCTATAAAATAGAACCACCGCCATGCTCTAAAATATATAAGCGAAGCACTAGAGCAAAATTATCTGACCCAGAAGATATAAGTGAAGCACATAGAGTATTCTAATGAATTCCGATTCATGTGTCTCTCTCAAAAGGTGTGTACAGCAAGGATGATTTTGGTAAACTAAAAAAACAAAGACTCGAATCATACAAGACGCTCCAAGCAAAACACATATCATGTGGTGAATAAAAATATAGCTCCAAGTAAAGTTACCGATGGACGAAGACGAAAGAGGGGATTCCTTCCGGGGCATCCCCAAGCTTAGGCTTTTGGTTGTCCTTGGATTTTACCTTGGGGTGCCTTGGGAATCCCCAAGCTTAAGCTCTTTCCACTCCTTGTTCCATAATCCATCAAATCTTTATCCAAAACATGAAAACTTCACAACACAAAACTTAACAGAAAATCTCGTGAGCTCCGTTAGCGAAAGAAAACAAAACATCACTTCAAGGTACTGTAATGAACTCATTCTTTATTTATATTGGTGTTAAACCTACTGTATTCCAACTTTTCTATGGTTCATAAACTCCATTACTAGCCATAAATTCATCAAAATAAGCAAACAACACACAAAAAACAGAATCTGTCAAAAACAGAACAGTCTGTAGTAATCTGTATCAAACGCAAACTTATGGAACTCCAAAAATTATAAAATAAACTTCTAGACGTGAGGAATTTATCTATTAATCATCTTCAAAAATAATCAACCTAATCACACTCTCCGGTAAAAAATGGCAGCAAATCTCGTGAGCGCTAAAGTTTCTGTTTTTTACAGCAAGATCGCAAAGACTTTTCCCAAGTTTTCCCAAAGGTTCTACTTGGAACAAACACTAATTAAAAGCATAAAATCACATCTAAACAGAGGCTAGATGAATTATTTATTACTAAACATAACCAAAAATCAAGAAACAAAAATAATATTGGGTTGCCTCCCAACAAGCGCTATCGTTTAACGCCCGTAGTTAGGCATATAAAATTTCAATGATGCTCACATGAAAGACAAGAATTGAAGCACAAAGAGAGCATCATAAAACATGTGACAAACACATCTAAGTCTAACATACTTCCTATGCATAGGCATCTTATAGGCAAACAAATTATCATAGCAAGCAAAACTAGCATATGGAAGGAAGCGGAAAGAAACAATAGCAATCTCAACATAACGGGAGGTAATTTTGTAACATGAAAATTTCTACAATCATATTTTCCTCTCTCATAATAATTACGTGTGGGATCATAAGAAAATTCAACAAAATAGCTATCACATAAAATATTTTCAACACGATCCACATGCATGCAAAGTTGACACTCTTCCAAAATAGTGGGATTAACATTAGCTAAAGTCATGACCTCTCCAAACCCACTTTTATCAAAAATACCATAAGATTGAACATTCTCCAAATATGTGGGATCTAAAGTTGACACTCTTCCAAACCCACTTTCAATATTATTTCAAACACTATTATCAATCTCATATTCATCATGGGGCTTAGATAAATTTTCACGATCGTAAGAAGAATCACCCAATCATGATCATTGCAACAAGTAGTAGACATAGCAAAACTAGCATCCCCAAGCTTAGGGTTTTGCATATTATTAGCACAATTGACATCAAGAGAATTTATAGTAAAATCATTGCAATCATGCTTTTCATCGAAGGAACTATCAAGTATGGGTGCAATAGCAACGATCTCATGTTTAACATAAGGAACAATAGCAAATTCATGTTCATAAATATTGGCATTATGGCCACAAGAGTAGCAAGCATCATGTTCATCAAGGGATATTTCAATCAAATCATCAAATCAAAATTATCTATAGATTCATGCATATCATTATTTTCTTCCGAAGCAACGGTCATTCTTTCAATAAATTCTTTGACATAGACATTATGAGCATAGTTTTCATAGCAATATTTAAGTATGTCAAAATTTTCAGATTCGTAGAGAGTAATATCATACTTTTCAATCAAAGAAGCAACTTCATAAGCACCCTTAAAAGCAACAAATTCTTCAGTTTGTTCGATCTCGTAGTAACTATAAACACTCTTTGCATAAGAAGATAAGATTTCATTTTAATTAAACTCACATAGGTAGGGAATGTGTTTTTAGGGTTCTTAGAGCAACAAGTAAAATCACAAATTTCACAATGATTCCAAGCATAACACATCAATCTGTTTATTTGATCCCATAAGAGCTTCCCTTTTTCAGACAAACGGTGACGCACAAAATGAGCATGCACATCTAAAGATCTCCCGTCAACTAGGCTAGTTGGGGTTTCAGCACGAGCGCATAAGGATCGAAGATGATCCAAGTAGAACACTTTAAGTGGATCCATATCAATAGATTTTTAGCAAGCTAAGATGCAAGAAAATATGTGGTGACCAGACCTCAAACAGTGCAATCTCTGTGCTCCGGTGTCATCCCTGGATCAGTAATGCTGACACCACACATTACTTGAAGGATTTATAACAAAGTAGCAATCACACACTTATTACATCGAGTGTCTCCAAAAGAGAACTTATTACAATAAATATGGCTTAAGGCCAACTAATAACGATAACAATGGAAGGCTTGGAAGATAAGTGAGTCCATCAACTCCAACGGCATCACTGAGTATAGAACCACGACCTAAAACTCCTTAATCATCGTCTGAAAAGTCTGCAACATTAACGTTGCAGCCCGAAACGGGTCAGCACATGGAATATGCTGGCAATGTAACACATAGAGACTAATGGAAAGAAACAGCTATTCTATGTGCATATTTGGCTGGTGGAAAGCTCTATGGTTACAGTTTTGCAAAAAGCCAATTTTTTCCTACTGCAAAGGAATAAATTTATTTAACTATCATGGTGGTTGTTAAACATTGAGAATTGTTGACAGCATTCTCAATCCCAATTAAACATCATCATTAAACAAACCCGTCAAAATTAAGTTTTATAGTAACATGTTGATATTCACATGATAATCCAGGTACTAGATACTCAAGATGTCCATAACCGGGGACACGGCTAACCATGATTAGTTTATACACTCTGCAGAGGTTTGCGCACTTTTCCCCACAAGACTCGATCGCATCCGTTTGGTTTCTCGCACTACACGGTGTTTGAGAAATGGATGACCGAGCCATAGTCTTTCAGAAGCGCTAGCACCTTACGATGGGTAGACCGTACCACCTACATCCCCTACATCTGCTAGTCTACCACTGTAAGAGTTCGCATGACTTAGTCAACTATGCCAGAGCCCATAATAGCTTGCGGCTGCACACAGAAGTTTCTAGCATGAATAATCTCATGATCCTTTTGAGCCTGGGTGGCGGTCCATAAAGAAAAACAGGCAATCCTGGAATACCCAGGTACCTCAATCCACCCAGATGTGTGTTTAAGTTGCCACCTTAAATAAACCATTAATTAACAATCTCACATCTGTCATGGATACACTCACCCAATCCATGTCTACTAGCATAGCATGGCATAATAAGCAACGTAGAAGTAACTCCCAAAGGTTTGATGATAAACAGGTAATAGGTACTACCTCAACTACTTCCCAAACCCACAATTTAATTAGATCCTAATCATGCAATGTGTAAGGATTGATCTAATGCAATGAAACTGGGTAGTAGGAGGTATGATCAAAGTGTTACTTGCCTTGCTGATGATCCGGGAAACCTAGCGATTCGAAGTAACAAGCGGCGCACTCCGGGTACTCTATCACAAACAAACAAGCATACAATAAGTACTCAACTAATGCACAGGTAAAACTCAAATAAGAGATCTAACCAGAAGGTTCAACTTAAGAACTCCGGTTGGCAAAAAGAATCGCCTGAATCAGATAAACAAGCGAAAAGTTAGACTAAAACAAAAATCGGATCAGAAATCGTGATCAGAAAAATCGCGGATTTAATCCGAGAAAAAGAAAAACGACGAACGTTCGTTAAAACGAACGAACGGACGGACGCTCGCTATTTAAATAAACCGGAAAACTGATCTATTTTAAAAAACCGAAACTAAAAAAATGAACAAAACCGTCGGAAAACCGAACGTTTTTTCGGGAAAAACCGGTGACTAAAAAAAACTACCTCCGGCAACTCCGGCGACTAATCCGGCAGCGGCGGGGCGGCGGTCGGCGGCGGCGCGGGGCGGGGCGGCGCTAGGCGGCGGCAAGGCGGCGCGGGGCTAGGGCGGCGCTAGGGTTTGGGGGGGGGTTCCGGTTGGGCCTCCCCGGCTTATAAAACCGGACGGGCCTAGTGTCCGGGTCGGACACGCCCTGTAGGTCGGTTGCGTTTTTTTGTAAATAGTTACGCTCAGAAAAAAAACAAAAGGACTACTAAACGGACTCCAAAAATCCCGAAATAAATTTTCCCCGGCTTCTAAAATCAAGCCGCACAGGATGAACATTTATTTGGGGCCTAAATGCAATTTTGGAAAACACGCATTTTCCTAAATTCAAATAAAATAGCAAATAAAACCAAATAAAATCTTGTTTGATTTTTTTATTAAATCCTCAATATTTCTTTATTTTGGGAAAGTCATTTTATTCCCTCTCTCATATTTTTATAATAGAAATAGTTGAAGATAAAATAAATAAAACCAAAAGATCCTATTCTCACAATTTGAGACAACTCAAATATGAAAATAACGAAATCCCCAACTCTCTCCGAGGGTCCTTGAGTTGCGAAAAATTTCTAGGATCAACCAAAATGCAATAGATATGATATGCAATGATGATCTAGTGTATAACATTCCAAATTGAAAATTTGGGATGTTACAAACCTACCCCCCTTAAGATGAATCTCGCCCTCGAGATTCGGGTTGGCTAGAAAATAGGTGAGGGTGGTCCTTCAGCAAATCTTCCTCTCGTTCCCAGGTGGCTTCATCCTCCGTGTGGTGGCTCCACTGAACCTTGCAAAACTTGATAACCTTGTTGCGGGTGACTCGACTGGCATACTCTAGAATCTTAACTGGTTTCTCCTCATAGGTCAAATCACTGTCCAACTGAATTGCTTCCAGTGGTACCGTATCTCTCAGCGGTATGTCAGCCATCTCTGCGTGACACTTCTTTAACCGGGATACATGAAACACGTCGTGAACTCCTGACAGTCCTTCGGGTAATTGCAACTTGTAGGCTACTTCTCCCATACGCTCCAAAACTTTGTATGGGCCTACAAAATGTGGCGCTAGTTTTCCCTTAACTCCAAAGCGCTTAACTCCTCGAAGTGGTGATACTCGAAGATAAAGTCGGTCTCTGACTTTGTAAACTGTCTCCTTGCGTTTAGAATCTGCATAACTCTTCTGCCTGGATTGAGCTACCTTCAGCCTGTCGCGAATTAATTTCACTTTCTGTTCAGACTCCTTTATCAGATCCGGTCCAAACAACTGGTGATCTCCAACTTCATCCCAGGACAATGGGGTCCTGCACCTCCTTCTGTACAAGGCTTCGAAAGGGGCCATCTTCAAACTGGATTGATAGCTGTTGTTGTAAGAGAACTCTACATACGGCAAATTCTCGTCCCAACTAGATCTGTAATCTAGCGCACAAGCTCTTAGCATATCCTCCAAAATCTGATTGACTCTCTCAGTCTGTCCATCTGCCTGCGGGTGGAAAGCTGTGCTAAACTCTAGTCTGAATCCCAAAGTCTCATGCAACTGATTCCAGAACTTTGAGGTAAACTGGGTTCCTCTATCTGATACAATGCTCCTTGGAACTCCATGCAGACATACAATTCTGGTCATGTATATCTTTGCCAACTTTGCACTGGTATAGGTAGTCTTCACTGGAATGAAATGAGCTACCTTTGTCAAACGATCGACTACAACCCCTATCGAGACATAGCCTGAACGTGTTCTGGGCAATCCTGTAATAAAATCCATGCCTAGCTTATCCCACTTCCATTCGGGTATCGGCAATGGTTGTAGCAATCCTGCTGGCTTCTGATGCTCTGCCTTCACTCTCTGACATACATCACAAACTGCTACATACTCCGCAATATCCTTCTTCATTCCGGTCCACCAGAAAATATCCTTCAAATCCAAATACATCTTGGTATTTCCTGGGTGAATCGAGTATGGTGAATCATGGGCCTCTTGCAGAATTAACTTCCTGACCTCCGAATCGTTTGGCACATAAACACGGTCTTCAAACCATAGGGTATCGTGCTCATCCTCATGAAATCCCTTAGCTTTTCCCTTGCTCATTTTCTCCTTTATCTCGGCAATCTCCTTATCAGTCTTTTGGGCTTCTCTGATTTTATCCATCAACGTAGACTGAATCTCCAATGCTGCTACATAGCCTCTCGGGACTATTTCCAAACATAGCTCTCGAAGATTTTTGGCTAACTCCTTTGGTAAATCTCCCGTCATTAAGGTGTTGACGTGGCTCTTACGGCTCAAAGCGTTAGCTACTATGTTAGCCTTTCCAGGGTGATAATGCAATCTCATATCATAATCCTTGATGAGCTCCAACCATCTCGTTTGTCTGAGATTCAACTCCTTCTGTGTGAAAATATACTTCAAACTCTTATGATCCGTATACACTTTGCAATGGTTTCCAATCAGAAAATGTCTCCAAGTCTTCAGTGCATGCACTACGGCTGCTAACTCCAAATCATGCATAGCATAGTTCAACTCATGAGGCTTAAGCTGTCGTGAGGCATATGAAACAACTCTCCCTTCCTGCATAAGCACTGCTCCAAGTCCTCGACGTGAAGCGTCACAATACACCTCATAATCCTTGGTCTGATCCGATAAAATCAACACTGGTGAGGTAACCAAACATTTCTTCAACTCCTGAAAACTAGCCTCACATGCCTCCGTCCATATGAACTTGGTATCCTTCTTCAACAACTCCGTCATAGGCTTCGCAATCTTTGAGAAATTCTCAATAAACCTCCTGTAGTATCCTGCGAGTCCAAGAAAACTCCGGATCTCTCCAACTGTGGTTGGTGCTTCCCACTTAGTCACGGTATCAACTTTAGTGGGATCTACTGCTATACCTTCTCCGGATATAACGTGTCCGAGAAATCCAACTTCTTTCAACCAAAACTCACATTTGCTAAACTGGGCATATAAATGATGTTCTCTGAGCTTTCCAAGAACCAAACGCAAATGTTCCTTATGCTCCTCTTCATTCTTCGAGTAAACCAGGATATCATCAATGAACACTACGACGAACTTATCCAAGAATTCCATAAACACTTTGTTCATCATGTTCATAAAATATGCAGGTGCGTTAGTCAGACCAAATGACATAATGGTATACTTGTACAGCCCACACCTGGTGGTAAAAGCCGTCTTGGGTATATCCTATTCCCGAATCTTCAGCTGGTGGTATCTTGATCGCAGATCGATCTTGGAAAATACCTTAGTTCCTTGCAATCGATCAAACAGATCATTGATCATCGGTAGTGGGTACTTGTTCTTGATGGTTACTTCATTCAATCCTCGATAATCGACAACCATCCTTAACGATCCATCCTTCTTTTCTACTAGAAGTACCGGCGATCCCCAAGGTGAAGAACTTGGGTGAATATATCCTTTATCCAGTAACTCCTTAATTTGCTTCTTAATTTCCACCAAATCCTTTGCAGGCATCCTATATGGTCTCTTTGATATTGGCCCTGTGCCTGGCAAAAGCTCAATCAAAAACTCAATATCTCTATCCGGTGGCATGCTTGGCAACTCTTCTGGAAATACTTCGGGGAAATCCTTCTACTGGTACTTCCTCCTGCACAACTCTTGTTAAACAATTTACTTGAGTCCTCTTTGACACATGTCGGGATACATACTTGATCCTTCTCCCTTCTGGGGTGGTAAGCAAAATTGACTTACTGGCACATTCAATATTCCCTTCATACTTTGACAACCAATCCATGCCTAATATCACATCCAATCCTTGAGATTCCAACACTATTAGGTCTAATGGAAATACGTAGTTACCAATCCTTAATGGTAACCGATCACACCATAGACTAGCCATATATTCTGCTCCAGGCGAGGTTACTAACATGGGTGACCTAAGGGCTTGGGTTGGCAGTTTATACTTATCCACAAATCCCCTTGATATGTATGAATGCGATGCACCAGTATCAAAAAGAATGAGTGCAGTAAATGACTTAACCAAAAACTTACCGATTACTGCATCCAGCTGCTCTTCAACCTCCTCCACGTTAACGTGGTTCACCTGTCCCCTATGGAAAGGGTTAGGCTTCTTCCCCGAGCTTCCATTGCCATTTCCATTTTGGGATTCAGGACATTCATTGGCATAATTTCCGTTCTTCTGGCACTTAAAACAAGTGACTTGGCTCGGGTCTCTCTTGGCTGGGGTTGATGGGTTGGTGCGGTTCTGCCCGTTGCTTCCTCCATTCCCATTACCAGTCTTGGGGCCATTGTGATTGTGCGAGCTTCCTCCTCCATGGGTATGCTGGAAATGTCCTCCCGGTCTAGGGGTAAAACGTGGCTTCTGCTGAGCTCCTGAATTGTACTTTCCTTGTCCATACTTCCTCTTGCGATTTTCAATTTGCTGCTGCTTCCCTTCAATCATAAGAGCACGGTCTACCAACTCATGGTAGTTGTGAAGGTTGCTACCATCAACTGCATGCTCAACTCATCATTCAGTCCTTCTAGAAATTTCTCCTGCTTTGTTGCATCCGTAGCAACGTTATCTGGGGCATAACTGCTAATTTACTAAAGTCCTCCCCATACTGGCCAACTGTCCGTCCTCCTTGGTGCAAGTTGCAAAACTCTCGCTTCTTCATGGCCATAGCTCCTGTTGAAACATGGGCAGTTCGAAAAGCCTGCTGAAACTAGTCCCATGTGACAGTATCGACAGGGAAAGTGGCTGTGAAATTCTCCCGCCATGATGTTGCGGGTCCTTCAAGCTGATGTGCGGCAAACTTCACCTTCTCCGCATCCGTGCATCTTGCTGTGGTCAACTCTCTAGCTGTCTTGCGGAGCCAATCATATGCTACTATCGGCTCGGTGCTACTAGAAAACACCGGCGGATTCAGCCTAAGAAAACGGGCTAAGTGATCAACAGGTGGTGGTGGTGGCGGTGGGTTGTTGTTGTTGTTGTTTCCTTGATTCTGATTCTGGACTAGTAACTGCATCAATGTGTTCTGCTGCTGGATCAACTAGGTGAGCTCCGGTGGAAAGGTAAATCAGGGGTCACATCTCGGAGGCATCTGAGGGTTTAGAAAATATGAGATTTAAGAATAGAGGGGTCTAAAGAGAAAACACTACCCATATGCACATGAGGCAAAAGCAAACAATTCATTCAATCAAACAAGGGCATAGAATCGATCTAACTATCGCAAAAGTGCTCGGACTATAATATTTACATGGTGGACTACTACTACTGATAAGGTGGTCTACTAGAAATATTCTACGGTTGCAGGCTCCATGATATCTGCTCCGGCTTCATCAACATAGTCATCATTGCTATCGTTGGGATCCGAGTCGGTGTCGTCGATGATGATGTAGTCTTCCGGGCGAATCTCCTTGGGTTCTTCGTCTTCTTCTAATCTTGTAGCGACCAGACCTCAAACGGTCCAATCTCTGTGCTCCTGTGTCATCCCTGGATCAGTAATGCTGACACCACACAGTACTTGAAGGATTTATAATAGAGTAGCAATCACACACTTATTACATCGAGTGCTCCAAAAGAGAACTTATTACAATAAATATGGCTTAAGGCCAACTAATAACGATAACAGCGGAAGGCTTGGAAGAAAAGTGAGTCCATCAACTCCAACGGCATCACTGACTAAAGAACCACGACCTAAAACTCCTTAATCATCGTCTGAAAAGTCTGCAACATTAACGTTGCAGCCCGAAACGAGTCAGCACAAGGAATATGCTGGCAATGTAACACATAGAGAGTAATGGAAAGAAACAGCTATTCTATATGCATATTTGGCTGGTGGAAAGCTCTATGGTTACATTTTTGCGAAAAGCCAATTTTTCCCTACTGCAAAGCAATACATTTATTTAACTATCATGGTGGTTTTTAAACATTGAGAATGGTTGACAGCATTCTCAATCCCAATTAAACATCATCATTAAACAAACCCATCAAAATTAAGTTTTATAGTAACATGTTGAGATTCACATGATAATCCAAGTACTAGATACTCAAGATGCCCATAACCGGGGACACGGCTAACCATGATTAGTTTATACACTCTGCAGAGGTTTGCACACTTTTCCCCACAAGACTCGATCGCCTCCGTTTGGTTTCTCGCACTACATGGTGTTTGAGAAATGGATGACCGAGACATAGTCTTTCAGAAGCGCTAGCACCTTACGATGGGTAGACCATACCACCTACATCCCCAACATCTGCTAGTCTACCACTATAAGAGTTCGCACGACTTAGTCAACTATGCTAGAGCCCATAATAGCTTGTGGCTGCACACGGCAATTTCTAGCATGAATAATCTCATGATCCCTTTGAGCCTGGGTGGCGGTCCATAAAGAAAAACAGGCAATCCTGGAATACCCAGGTACCTCAATCCACCCAGATGTGTGTTTAAGTTGCCACCTTAAATAAACCATTAATTAACAATCTCACATCTATCATGGATACACTCACCCAATCCACGTCTACTAGCATAGCATGGCATAATAAGCAACGTAGAAGTAATTCCCAAAGGTTTGATAATAAACAGGTAATAGGTACTACCTCAACTACTTCCCAAACCCACAATTTGATTAGATCCTAATCATGCAATGTGTAAGGATTGATCTAATGCAATAAAACTGGGTAGTAGGAGGTATGATCAAAGTGTTACTTGCCTTGCTGATGATCCGGGAAACCTAGCGAATCGAAGTAACAAGCGGCGCACTCCGGGTACTCTATCACAAACAAACAAGCATACAATAAGTACTCAACTAATGCACAGGTAAAACTCAAATAAGAGATCTAACCAGAAGGTTCAACTTAAGAACTCCGGTTGGCAAAAGGAATCAAATCGAATGAATCAACGAAAGACAAAATGGCAAAAGAAACAGGCTTCATTTACTATTCTGGATCTAAGGAAATTTTTACAGTGGCCAAAACTTGTTTGAGTTGGTTAATCAGAAAGAGAGTTTCGAGACGAAACTCCAGGCGCTTGAATCGCCTGATTCCAATAAACGACCGAAAAGTTAGACTAAAACGAAAATCGGATCAGAAATCGCGATCAAAAAAGTCGCGGATTTAATCCGAGAAAAAGAAAAACGACAAACATTCGTTAAAACGAACGAACGGACGAACGCTCGCTATTTAAATAAATCGGAAAATGGATCTATTTAAAAAACCGAAACTAAAAAAACGAACAAAACCGTCGGAAAACCGAACGGTTTTTCGGGAAAAACCGGCGACTAAAAAAAACTACCTCCGGCAACTCCGGCGACTAATCCGGCGGCGGCGGTGGTCGGCGGCGGCGCTAGGCGGCGGCGGCGGCGAAGGAGGCGGCGGCGCGGGGCTAGGGCGACGCTAGGGTTTGTGGGAGGGGGCGTTCCGGCTGGGCCTCCCCGGCTTATAAAGCCGGACGGGCCTAGTGTCCGGGTCGGACACGGCCCATAGGTCAGTTGCGTTTTTATAAATAGTTACGCTCAAAAAAAAACAAAAAGACTACTAAACGGACTCCAAAAATCCCGAAATAAATTTTCCCCGGCTTCTAAAATCAAGCCGCACAGGATGAACATTTATTTGCGGCTTAAATGCAATTTTGAAAAAAGCGCACTTTTCCTAAATTCAAATAAAATAGCAAATAAAACCAAATGAAATCTTGTTTGATTTTTTTATTAAATCCTCAATATTTCTTTATTTTGGGAAAGTCATTTTATTCCCTCTCTCATATTTTTATAATAGAAATAGTTGAAGATAAAATAAATAAAACCAAAAGATCCTATTCTCACAATTTGAGACAACTCAAATATGAAAATAACGAAATCCCCAACTCTCTCCCAGGGTCCTTGAGTTGCGAAAAATTTCTAGGCTCAACCAAAATGCAATAGATATGATATGCAATGATGATCTAGTGTATAACATTCCAAATTGAAAATTTGGGATGTTACAAAATAGAAGGCACATGGAAACATAAACAAAGATACATAGGGGAAAAGGCAAAGAAAAGGAAAAGGTTTTTGAAAATCGTTTTAGAAGTGGGTGATAACCCACAAGTATAGCGGATCGCAACAGTTTTCGAGGGTAAAGTATTCAACCCAAATTTATTGATTCGACACAACGGGAGCCAAAGAATACTCTCAAGTATTAGCAGCTGAGTTGTCAATTCAACCACACCTGGAAACTTAGTATCTGCAGCAAAGTATTTAGTAGCAAAGTAATATGATAGTAGTGGTAACGGTAACAAAAGGTAACGGTAGTAGAAGTTATGTTTTTGGTATTTTGTAGTGATGATAGCAATAGAAATGGGAAAGTAAATAAGCGAAGAACAATGTATGGAAAAGCTCGTAGGCAATGGATCGGTGAGAGAGAATTATGCCGGATGCGGTTCATCATGTAACAGTCATAACCTAGGGTGACACAGAACTAGCTCCAGTTCATTGATATAATTTAGGCATGTATTCCGAATATAGTCATACGTGCTTATGGAAAAGAACTTACATGACATCTTTTTCCTACCCTCCCGTGGCAGCGGGGTCCAAACTAAGGGATATTAAGGCCTCCTTTTAATAGAGTACCGGAACAAAGCATTAACACATAGTGAATACATGAACTCCTCAAACTATGGTCATCACCGGTAAGTATCCTGACTATTGTCACTTCGGGGTTAACGGATCATAACACATAATAGGTGATTATAGACTTGCAAGATAGGATCAAGTACACTCATATATTGATGAAAACATAATAGGTTCAGATCTGAAATCATGGCACTCGGGCCCTAGTGACAAGCATTAAGCATAGCAAAGTCATAGCAACATCAATCTCAGAACATAGTGGATACTAGGGATCAAACCCTAACAAAACTAACTCGATTGCATGATAGATCCCATCCAACCCATCACCGTCCAACAAGCCTACGATGGAATTACTCACACACGGCGGTGAGCATCATGAAATTGGTGATGGAGGATGGTTGATGATGACGATGGCGATGGATTCCCCTTTCCGGAGCCTCGAACGTACTCTAGATCAGCCCTCCCGAGAGGTTTTAGGGCTTGGCAGTGGCTCCGTATCGTAAAACGTGATGAATTCTTCTCTCTGATTTGTTTCTCCCCGAAACACAATATATGGAGTTGGAGTTGGAGTCGGAGAGGCACAAGGGGGCCCACGAGGTAGGGGCGTGTCCCCCACCCTCGTGGAAAGGTGGTGGGCCCCTTGGCCTTCATATTTTGCAGGTATTTTTATATTTTCCAAAGAGTTGCTCCGTGAAGTTTCAGGTCATTCCGAGAATGTTTGTTTCTGCACATAAATAACACCATGGTAATTCTGCTGAAGACAGCGTCAGTCCGGGTTAGTTCCATTCAAATCATGCAGGTTAGAGTCCAAAACAAGGGAAAAAGTGTTTGGAAAAGTAGATATGTTGGAGACGTATCAACTCCCCTGAGCTTAAACCTTTGCTTGTCCTCAAGCAATTCAGTTGACAAACTGAAAGTGATAGAGAAAAACTTTTAGAAACTCTGTTTGCTCTTGTTGCTGTAAATATGTAAAGCCAGCATTCAAGTTTTCAGCAAAGATTATAACTAACCACATTCGCAATAACGGTTAGGTATCAAGTTTACTCATATCAATAGCATAATCAACTAGCGAGCAATAATAATAAATCTCGGATGACAACACTTTCTCAAAACAAGCATAATATGATATAACAAGGTGGTATCTCGCTAGCCCTTTCTGAGACCGGAAAACATAAATGCAGAGCACCTTTAAAGACCAAGGACTGAGTAGACATTGTAATTCATGGTAAAAGAGATCCAGTCAAGTCATACTCAATGTAAACTAACAATAATGAATGCAAATGACAGCGGTGCTCTCCAACTGGTGCTTTTTAATAAGAGGATAATGACTCAGCATAAAAGTAAATAGATAGGCCCTTCGCAGAGGGAAGCAGGGATTTGTAGAGGTGCCAGAGCTCGGTTTTGAAACAGAGATGAATAATATTCTGAGCAGTATACTTTCATTGTCAACATAACAACCAAGATATGGCGATATCTTCCATGCTACACATTATAGGCGGTTCCCAAATAGAATTGTAAAGTTTATACTCCCCCTTCCACCAACAAGCATCAATCCATGGCTTGCTCGAAACAACGAGTGCCTCCAACTAACAAGAGTCCCAGGGGGAGTTTTCTTTGCAATTATTTTGATTTAGTTTGCATAAAGCATGGGACTGGGCATCCGGGTGACCATCCATTTATCTCGTGAGTGAGGAGCGGAGTCCACTCCTCTTGAGAATAACCCGCCTAACGTGGAAGATATAGACAACCCTAGTTGATACATGAGCTATTCGAGCATACAAAACAGGGTATTTATTTGAAGGTTTAGAGTTTGGCACATACAAATTTACTTGGAACGGCAGGTAGATACCGTATATAGGTAGGTATAGTGGACTCATGTGGAATAACTTTGGGGTTTAAGGGATTGGATGCACAAGCAGTATTCCCGCTTAGTACAGGTGAAGGCTGAAGGAAATATGCCCTAGAGGCAATAATAAAGTTATTATTTATTTCCTTATTTCATGATAAATGTCTATTATTAATGCTAGAATAGTATTAACTGGAAACAAAATACATGTGTGAATACATAGACAAATAGTGTGTCACTAGTATGCCTCTACTTGACTAGGTCGTTGAATCAAAGATGGTTAAGTTTCCTAGCCATAGACATGAGTTGTCATTTGATTAACGGGGTCACATCATTAGAGAATGATGTGATTGACTTGACCCATTCCGTTAGCTTAGCACACAATCGTTTAGTATGTTGCTATTGCTTTCTTCATGACTTATACATGTTCCTATGACTATGAGATTATGCAACTCCCGTTTACCGGAGGAACACTTTGTGTGCCACCAAACGTCACAACGTAACTGGGTGATTATAAAGGTGATCTACAGGTGTCACCAAAGGTACTTGTTGGGTTGGCGTATTTCGAGATTAGGATTTGTCACTCCGATTGTCAGAGAGGTATCTCTGGGCCCTCTCGGTAATGCACATCACTTAAAGCCTTGCAAGCATTGCAACTAATGAGTTAGTTGCAGGATGATGTATTACAGAACGAGTAAAGAGACTTGCCGGTAACGAGATTGAACTAGGTATTGAGATACCGACGATCGAATCTCGGGCAAGTAACATACCGATGACAAAGGGAACAACGTATGTTGTTATGCGGTTTGACCGATAAAGATCTTCGTAGAATATGTGGGAGCCAATATGAGCATCCAGGTTCCGCTATTGGTTATTGGCCGGAGACGAGTCTCGGTCATGTCTACATAGTTCTCGAACCCGTAGGGTCCGCACGCTTAAAGTTTCGGTGACGATTGTATTATGAGTTTATGTGATTTGATGTACCGAAGGTAGTTCGGAGTCCCGGATGAGATCGGGGACATGACGAGGAGTCTCGAAATGGTCGAGACGTAAAGATCGATATATTGGACGACTATATTCGGACATCAAAAAGGTTCCGAGTGATTCGGGTATTTTCAGGGATACCGGGGTGTTACGAGAATACGAGGAAGAAGTAATGGGCCTCATAGGCAAGTGGTGGAAGAGAGGAGGCAGGGCGCCCCCCCCCCCTAGCCCAAACCGAATTGGACAAGGGGGCCGCCCCCCCTTTCCTCCTTTTCCTCCCTCTCCTTCCTTTCCTCCTCCTAGCAGGAGTAGGAAAGGGGAGTCCTACTCCTACTAGGAGGAGGACACCTCCACCTGGCGCGCCCATAGAGGGCCGGCCGGCCTCCCCCCTTGCTCCTTTATATACG